>NC_048299.1:75121930-75331821 GCF_013100865.1 Trachemys scripta elegans
CTCTATTTTGCTGTTCTCCCTTCTACCCTTCCTTAGAATTGCAAACTCTATGATTTCATGATCACTTTCACCCAGGCTGCCTTCTACTTTCACATTCTCAACGAGTTCCTCCCTATTTGTTAAAATCAAGTCTAGAACAGCTTCCCCCCTAGTAGCTTTTTCAACCTTCTGAAATAAAAAGTTGTCTGCAATGCAGTCCAAGAATTTGTTGGATAGTCTGACCACTAAATAATGAGAATCCCCACCTCCAAACACACTCATAGACACACTCATAGACTTCCAAACTCTAACATATAACATTCAGTGGGACTTATTTGTCCCCAATCCAATTCACCCTGTGCAGAAGGCGAGCATGAGACCAATGCACCACTTAAGGTTCCACTTAAACCTATTTTTGAGGAATTCAGTGGTGCATAGATCTTGTGCTGGCCTTCTGCACATACATGAATATCTCTCCCTTACAGCTAACTGTAATAAAATCAGTGGAGTTACACTGGGATGAATTTGTCTATAATGGGTCAAAGTTGTTTGTAAAGACAGGCTTTTACAAGCATTATTAGTACTGGAGAAAGGGAAGACTTGGCAGACACAGAAATAAGCAGAGCTGTAGAGATTCACGTTTCCTGTGGGTCAGTTCTGCACAAGTTGTATAAACTTTCTCCAGTTAAACACATGGTCTAAAGGTGAAAATTATTTTTTTCTGAGAACCATTCAATATTCTCTTTTTCTGGCAGCCTCCACAAACCACTTATACACAACTCCCTTTAATCATCTCTCATCTCTTGATCCAAATGCACATCCGCTTGAGGATGCAGAACATCATGTTCTTAGACATTTTATTATACACACATATGCTTCACAGTAGACTTTCATTTGTGCTACACGATTGCTTACACACATCCACTATTGTCTTCTGTCTTTTTATTCTTCCTGGAGGTAGGTAGATAGTGGTTATAACAAACAAAAGGTAGGAGCTAGGTTGTGTTTTATAATCTGTAGATTCTAGACTGCAGGCGAGGGGGAATACGTCAGTTTAGATTCTGCCTTTTAGACCTACCCTTCATTAGTGGGCACTATTGAGACACACAAAGCTGGGGGTCGCTAGGTGGAACTGGGCCTTAGACTGATGCAATGCTTAAGAGGACTGCATAGGCTGCACCATCCTAAGGGATGCTTTCCACCTCCCTCTATACCTTACCTGCTTTAATGGCCCCGAGTGCTCAGAAATCAGGAGATTTGCTTAAAAATTGTGACATTCAACCAATAATAAATCTTGAGTTCTTTTTGCCTTCTGGTGTTTGAGCCCTTAGGCTGCACTTCATCATGTTTTCAAGCTTTTCTTCATAACTGTGAGGCTACCTGTGACAGTGTACCTCATAAGGCTTTATGGGGAGGGGGTGCTTATAAATGTATGTATGACATAACTGGAATATGTTTTGTGCTGCCTGTGCCATGTAACATATCTCCGTAAAGGTTATGGTCTACTATATCTATTCATCCTATTTGTACATATATATCGTTTTCTACTCAAGGTTAAGAATATGGGCTGTATGCTTGCCTGATTTCTAAGTAAGCTTTGTGAGGCATTGGGTCAGCTTCTTTAGGAAGGAATTCGTCAGGTTAAGTACCTGATCAGGAGACACTTAGGGAACAATGCATCTTGGAATGCTCCAATCCACATGAGAAGTCTTCTTGGAGACATGCAAGATGCCATGTGGACAATGGCGTCGGCCTGCAAAGACTGAGTCATGCAGGGGCATGTGACTTGCCCAGGTGACTCCAAAACTCCATCTTGGAGCTGGACTTTGCATAGGAGGGAGGAGGGGGGTCTCCACCCACAAGAGGGAGTCTATTTAAACCTGTGGGAGACCCCTCCATTTGGTCTTCAGCTGGCTAAAGAAGGAGCCTCTCCACACCCCACACCCCCAGGATACTTGAAGGAGACTGAAACAAAGGACAGTAACTACAGGGGGTGTGAGTGATTGCTGGACCCAGGCTAAAAGGAGCTTAGCCTGTAAAAGGGAGCACTCTGGAACTGGTGAGGAAATTATCTGTATTCAGTTTGATTAGGCATAAGTTTGCGCATTTTATTTTATTTTGCTTGGTGACTTACTTTGTTCTGTCTGTTACTACTTTGAACCACTTAAATCCTACTGTCTGTATTTAATAAAATCACTTTTTGTTTAGTAATTTACTCAGAGTATGTATTAATACCTGAGAGAGCAAACAACTGTGCATATCTCTCTATCAGTGTTATAGAGGGTGAACAATTTATGAGTTTGCCCTGCATAAGCTTTATGCAGGGTAAAACGGATTTATCTGGGTTTAGACCCCATTGGGAGTTGGGCATCTGAGTGCTAAAGACAAGCACGCTACTGTGAGCTGTCTTCAGGTAAACCTGCAGCTTTGGGACAAGTGATTCAGACCCTGGATCTGTGTTGGAGCAGACGGGAGTGTCTGGCTCAGCAAGACAGGGTGCTGGAGTCCTGAGCTGGCACGGAAAACAGAAGCAGGGGTAGTCTTTGCACATCGGGTGGCAGCTCCCAAGGGGGTTTCTGTGGTGACGACGCAGGAAACAGAACGCCAGGTTTGTTGGTAGCCAGAGAGCTTTAAAAGCCTCCTGCAAAAAGCCTCCCAGGAAAACTTTTCCTGGGGTTTTTATTTCTCTCCTTACTTTGTTTACAACTCTTCTTAGTGGTTACATTCTTGCGCATAGAAAAGCCAGGCAGTATACATGCACATAAGATAATGAACCCATCTCTTGAGCGCGTGAATGCCAGCTGCGAGGGTACAATCAAATCAGCCAAATAAGTTTCCCAAACACAAACGCTGGATTGAAGGTCACTCCTGCCTCGTAGCCATGGGAGCAGTTTGCCGCGCCCGTGGGCTGGCGATTCGGGAGCTATGCATCCCTACAGGTTTCTGTGATCCAACCCGTCACACTACCAACTTACCTTTTTAAAAAAATGACAGCCAAGATTCTCACCTAATCGCATGCTTCCAGGAGCTGGGTCTTTAAGAAAACCACCAACTATGACAACTTGCAATAATATTGCAAGAGTTGGCAACACTCAAGACATCCTCTCACAGAGCTCCTTCCCACATGTTTTTTTCTATGGCATGTGTGGAGGAGAAATTACATGGACTTTACAATGTTGGAGGGGACTAAAAGAGGGTGACTGCAGTGAGAAGGGTCAAAAAGGCCTTAGGAATGATGAAAATGAAAGGGGGTTTTAGTTGCTCCTCGAGGGTGTGATCCTGCAAGATGCTGAGCATGCTAGCCCTGATGCAGTTAAGTTGAAGTTAGTGTCTGTGCTTGTGCTTAAATTTAAGCATATTATTAAGTGCTTTACTGGATTGGGGCTTAACACTGTGCAGAATCAAGCCCAAAGAGCTGATTGTTAAGAAAGTGAGAAGTGGCCAGTCTTGGGAAGAGGGAATTTAAGTTCTAATAAATGCGTGTTGTAAACTGTGGAAGCTGAACAATTGTTTAACAGGGAAATGGACCCAGATCAGATCCAGGTTTAGGTAATGGCAGGAATAGGTTAATTTCCCAGCTGGAGCTGCCTGCCCCTTCAGTGCTAGAGGGGGATATATAGAGGCAGCTCAAAGAGAGATCCCACTCTGAAAGAGACTGGCATCCCGTATACACAAACAGGCTTTCATGACATGAGTCTAATCACACTGAAAGGGAAATACCTCAGGGCACAGATTTCCAAAGAATCAAAAAATAATATGGTAATACTACATTCCATTCATGAGGCTTGATTTTCAATGTTGCTTAGAGTATGTGTGGCCACTTATATCTTTGAATTGGTACAGTTGGTCTGTACCAAAGGTTTGATGTGACTGTGTGCAGTGATCTGTAGTCTTTCTTTTATAAATAGATTTCTTGGCAGTGGAAAGTTTTGGAAGAAAATACAAGGGAAAGGAAATTAAAGATATAGAACAAGATATTCAGCTCCGTGCATGTCAAGACTACAGAGGAACTTTTCTCAAATGTATCATGGTATATTAAATTATATAAAACATCCTGTTTACCATTACTGAAATGCAGCTGTGACTGGGGTCGCTGGAGGGGTCTCACTGAAATTGCTCAATCAGAGCAAACCGCAAAGAATGGGGCAGACAATCCCTAAAACTGCTGGGCTATTCTAATAATTAGATTAACCAATTGCAGGTATCATTGCAGCCTCTGCTTGAGAGTGACGTGCTCAGACAGTGTGGGCGTGCAGCTGAGGTGTCCTAGCTGTAGACTGTATTGTTGCTCCAAAGAGTGTTTAGACAGACACATCAACTGCGCATCGAAAAAACAAGTCAAATGCCTGTCTAAAAGTTTGTGATCAGTGTCAGTCTTACGTGGACAAGGGGCACAGGTGTAAAGGGAGACGTTGTAAGCAGTGTCAGGGTTTGATCACCAGTGATATAGACAGCCACCTGTGTTTTATGGATAGCATTAGAAAGCCTGAATCATCAGAAAAAAAAATATATATATATATATACTTATGATTTTGAATGCATGCAGGAGACTGGGTTGCATGTGCCAAATTAAATTTTTGCTATGTTCCTAAGCCAGAAAAATCCTGGGAATTTAAGTGTGGTGAGTGTCTTTCTACCTTTGTTAAGACCTTTATTGGCAAAAAGTTCCAGGACTACACGTTCCTAGTGCACAATTCCAAAGATTATTATGCGTACTTAGTTATTAGTTACTGAAGAAAAAGATGTGCATAGAACTGATAACTCAGGGTAGTAAACTAAAGTGTGTGGAAGTTAAGGCCCTAGGCATTCATTTTATAGACTCTTTAAACTTCTTGCCCATGAAGCTTAGTAAGCTCCCACAGGCGATGGGGTTTGAAGGTTGCAAAGGGTATTTCCCACATTTTTTTAACACTTTAGAAAACCAAATTTACATAGGGCCTATGCTTGGGGTGGAGTACTATGGCGTAGACAGCATGCTGCCTTGACTGGTATCGGGACAACTGATATGAGACATTTGACATGCAGAATGAGCTCACGTATTATTGTCAGCAGGATGTCAACATTTTGAGATGGGCCTGTATCCTGTACAGAGAAGAGATCATGAAAATGACAGAGATGGGAGATATTGTATAGAGAGGTCCTGGTAAATTCACAGAGGTAAAATTGTGTATAGATCCTTTCCGGTACATAACGCTGGCACCTGTCTGCATGGCTATGTACAGGTTTGTTTTTTGCAGCCTAACACAGTAGCTCTTCTCCCTCCAGAGAATTATCACAGGCAGAAGAAGAGATATTCGACCCCCTCTATTCAGTGGCTGTTGTATACTGCTCACTAAGAAAATATACAAATACGGCATACTTTCCGGGGTAGGGAATTACAGGTAAGCCCCT
This sequence comes from Trachemys scripta elegans, assembly GCF_013100865.1. NCBI lineage: Eukaryota > Metazoa > Chordata > Testudines > Emydidae > Trachemys > Trachemys scripta. Next base: position 75,127,301 of record NC_048299.1, read on the forward strand.
ACTTTCTAGCCGGTTATACCATCACTGACAGGGTATGCACAGCCTTTGAGTTTAACAGGTTTTTTTTCCAGGGCTGTGCCACCTGTTATTGTGAAAAAGCACAGAACCCTATGACGGGGACAACTTTTGGGTCTCTTTATTACAAGATGCAGCTCAAGACCGGCTCTCTGAAAAGACTTGGTTATGTAGTGAGGAATAAAATCTTTGAAATCTGGCATTTTGAAGAAAAATCTGACAAACTCTTTTCAGAGTACATAAAATTACACCTCCACCAAAAACAAGAGGCTTCAGGGTATCCCTGCTGGTGCACAGACAAAGAACTTATTTTGTTTTTAAGTTAACGATTTCTACCGGAAAGAAGGCGTGCGTTTATGCCAACACGAGATCATGTTGAACCCCGCTAAGTGCCAAATCACTAAACTGTTTTTAAATTCTCTGTGGGGTAAATTTGGCCAAAGAACAAACATACCCAATACCAGCATCGTGAGAGACCCTGATGAACTCTTTTAGTACCTGTTTTTTCCCAATTATGAGATTTCATCCGGCGAGTTTATCGATGATGAAACAGTGTGAGTGTCTTGAAAGCACGCAAAAGACTGCTACTTGGTCTCTGGCAATACCAACATCTTCATAGCCTGTTTCACCACTGCTTATGCCTGCTTAGAACAACCTGCTAGACAGGCTACAAGAGCAGTGCCTGTACCGTGACACTGACTCAGTGATATTTGTGAAAAGGGAGGGTGACTGGAAATTAAGAGGGAAAGGAAATTAAAGATATAGAACAAGATATTCAGCTCTGTGCAAATCAAGACTACAGATGAACTTTTCTGAATTAACACAAATGTATCATGGTATATTAAATTACATAAGAAGACATCCTTACATAAGAAGACTGAAATGCAGCTGTGACTGGGGTTGGTGGAGGGGCCTCACTTATATAGTCAAGGCACAGTGCTGGGAGAGAACTTTAAAAAAAACACCTCCACAAGGGGAATAGCTACCAGCACTAGTGCACTGTCTATACTAGCATGTTACAGCGCTGAAACTTGCAGTGCTCAGGGGGGTGGTTTTTCACACCCTTGAGGGAGAAAGTTGCAGCGCTGTAAAATGCCAGTGTAGATGAGCCCTGAGATTATTCAATCAGAGCAAACCTCAAAGAATGGGGCAGTCAATCCCTAAAACTGCTGGCCTAGTCTAATAATTAGATTCACCAAGCCAGCAACAACACAGCTTCTATGATACCTTACTGGTTACCCCAAAACCAAGACCATAGTTTCCACCCAGACAGCCAAGTCAAATATGGTGAGGATTATTTAAAATCTTATTCACTATATATACAGTGCTACCAATCCCAATGGATCGGAAAAATTTTCTACCAGGTCAATGAATATTTCAGATCTTACCAAATACATGCTTCTAGCCAATTCTTATTAACTAAATTAAGATCTCTTAAAAAAGAGAGTATTGTGGTTAAAAGATCATTATACGTGCAGCTATAAAGTTCTTAGGTCAGTTACACAATAGAGATAGTGAGCTGCTGATTTGTAGAAAGTTCTTCCAGAATCAATTCCATAGGTTATAGTTCCAAAGGCAGTCCATCACTGGAGTCTGAGAGCAAAAGAAGATGCAGAGTCTGTTTAAATTCTTCCATGAGAAATAATCCAGACCGGAACCGAAGATCTCAGTCTTGTGACTCAAACTTCTCCTGGTAAAACTCAAGCAGACTTGAGATGAAAAAAGGATCAGGTCTCCGAGTTCTTTTATGGGTCTCTGGCAGGCCGTGATAGCCTCGTGATAGCAGGTAACACAAAGACTAGGAAATGTATATTGTTGCTTTGTTAACAGTCAATTCCTATTTCCTATGTATACACAGATAATTAGTTGCATTGATTAGTATAAGGCCATTAACCATCCAAAGATTGATTGGTAGCTTACTACAAACTTCAAAGAGAAATATAAAGACAATATTATTATTACACCCAAGTTTCATCTAAATGTTAATATGCTCTTTTGATCTATATAGTAACAGTCAGAAATAGAAGTTTACCATCTACAAGCTAATAAAATTACATATTTTTCTTCATTACTAAGCAGATGTTTGGTATCAGACCCTCAGCTATGGCCAAAGCCCACAGTGCACAACTCAGGGGCAAGGGGAGGGTTACAAAGCTCATCAGAGCCCCCCAGTGCTGCACTAACAAAGCAACCGAGGGCCATATGCATGCAGGCCATGTCTCCAATGGGCATTGCAGAATTTTCTGGGTTAGGAGCAGAACTACTGCTCCTTCCAGAAGTAAGAGGGGAAACCTCACCCTTCTCCAGGGAGAACAATTTGGTGCAAACTCAGTTTTCCTCATTCCAGATCTTTCTTGTGGGATTTTCTGTGGGAGTGGGCGATCCAGGCTGATATTACAATTGTTATGCCCCTTGTATGAGGACACCTTTGCACCTAAAAGCAACCCTTGATAGTATGTATCAATATAGTGATTGGAGCTGGTCTGAGAAACTTTGACAGACCCATATTCCATTGCAATATGCAGCTCCATCCAAATGCTTTGTAAAATCAGATCGATTTCCTTAGGGATTTGCTTAGGAAAAAAATTGCAAACCGTTCTAACAATGTCTGAATGTTTCGTTTTGACATGTTCAGAACTAGCAGTTGGGTTTTTTCTTTTGATTTACTTTATTATATATTAGACTATATAATACAATTTTTAAAAATTCACTATTGAAATAAAACATTTTGAATGACCCCAAACAATTTCTTTTATGAATTTTCCTTTGCAGAAAGTTTTTGAAATGTTCAGTTGTAAATGAGAGGAAAATCAGGCCCCGTGGACTCACTTGGGTCAGTAGAAGTTTTGTATTGTGAGGATTGTAGGAGCAGGGCTTTTGTATTAAAAACAAATATATGATCAAAATTGTTAACAAAAGAAGAATGGCAGCTCTCTTTGCAATTTTTCCAAAACACTGTCTTATTCTTGAGATCACAATTCCGATTACTTCCACTTTCTCTTTAGCTTCTTTCTATCTACAGCAACTACACATTTTCCATGGGCTCCTGATAGTTCTTCTTTTGATCTCAAATTCTTAAGTGAAGACTTTTATAAATGACTGATTACTTTGCCCCAAGTTTGCTGTATGCGATGGAACTAGAAGTAGAGTATTTCTCTTTGCCAAGTTACTTTGTGCATACTGGAGAACCTCTAGAGAAGATGAAGTTTGAGACAATAATACTATAAACTGGTTTATATCATATTCCATTCTAAACAAGCCCTTTGACCTTGCTTATTTGTCCTGTCTCCATTGCTGCCAGATCTGAGCTATATTCCAAATGTTACTTTCAGATCCAGAAATCATAGGAGACCTTGTCCTCTTCAATCATTTTTACGCAGCTCACACAAGATTTCCCCATTTTATTATTATGTAACCCTTGTTTTTCATTTCTACTATAAATAAGCAACAAAGCATCATTTTTATTTGAAATGCTTAAAGTAAAGAAATAAAGGAAGAGTGTTTCCATGCTGATTCCTGTAAAAGTTAATAAATTAGAACTCTTTAGCAGTATCTTTAAGGCCTGTAATTTTGGTGAGCAGCCACCCTCTAAAAATCCCATTTAGAGTGGCCCCTTTAAGGTATCTCCATTTGGACACCCACAGTCACAAGTTATTTAGAAAAATTTTGGCCTTCATTTTGTTAATATTACAGACGCACCCTGTAGCAGGGTAGTCACCCGCTCCTGCCTGGAAGGGCCTGAAATAGCCCTGGGAGAAGGCTGTGGCAGGGAAAGCTGGACTGATTGGGGAAACAGCCTCAGCTGTGGCCATGCCCCAAACAGACCCGGCTGGCCCTATAAAGGCTTGAGCCAGGAGCTCAAGCAAACAGACTCCCTCTAGCTTCTGAGAGTGAGGACCTGAGCAGTGTACCTGAGTGGAGTGGAGCAGGGCTGGGGAAAGGCAGAGGAGCTGGGGAGGCTCCAGCCTGGAAAGCCCCAGGCTGTGGCCTAGCAAAAGGCCAACAGGTACTGAGGGTTGCAGAGGGCAGCCCAGGGGTAGGCAAAGGCAGCAGGTCCAAACCCAACCTTGCCGGTGATGAGTAGGCTGATACTGTAGTCTGCCCCAGGGTGCAGGGACTAGACAATGACTGGCAGTAGCCATATACTGAGGTGAGGTGGGGATAGTGGGTGGGGGTTCCCTGGGGAGGGGAGACCCTGAGACTGAGGGGTGTACTGCCAGGGGACAGCATCCTAGATAACAGGGCACTGGTCCAGGAGGGACACGGGGGCCAAGCAGCAGCAGGACACTGGCCTGCAGAGAGCGCTTTGGAGGCTGGAGAAGAGCTAATTCCCAAGATGACCAGCAGGAGGCGCTGCGGGGGTGAGTCCCGCACTGCTACACACCCAAAGACAATAATCAGGATCACAGCCCCATCTGGCTGGACACGGTACAATCACGTAGTAAGATTGTTCCTGCACTGAAGAACTTGCAAACTATGGCCTTGACTCTGCACAAGGCATCAATAAGCTATGCACAGGAATCAATGTCCCATCCCTCATGGGGCTCAAAACGGAATATGGGCTGACTAACAGACTTTGGGCAGTTTTAAAGTTTTATCATAAGCACAAACTCAAAAGCACAAATACTCATACCAAGGGTCCCTATGGCACAAAGAACCTTTCAACTCACATAGGTCAGACTAGATCGGTGAGTCTCAACCATGGGTACATGTACCCTTGGGGATATGCAGAGGTCTTCTGGGGGTACGTCAAATCATCTAGGTATTTGCTTAGGCTACATAAAAAGCACTAGCAAAGTCCGTACAAATTAAAATTTCATAAAGATAATGACTTGTTTATACTGCTCTATATACTATACATTGAAATGTAAGTGAAATATACATAATATAAGCTATTTATTTTATAATTATATGGTAAAAATGAGAAAGGAAGCAATTTTTCAGTAATAGTGGTTGTGACACTTCTGTATTTTTATGTCTGATTTTGTAAGCAAGTAGTTTTTAAGTAAGGTGAAACTTGGAGTACGCAAGACAAATCAGACTCCTGAATGGGGAACAGTAGTCTGGAAAGGCTGAGAGCCACTGGCCTAGATGATCATGATGATTCCTTCTGACCTTAAAATCTATGAGTCTATGATCTCAAATGACAACTCCTTTTTACATCTGTTCCTTGTTAGAGATGGGTCTGAGCTGCAAAAGTCAGATCCAGATTATGATTATTATCCCTATATTTCTTTGGTTTGGCTCATTATGGTGAGAAGATCTAGCTGCTAAACTTTAACTTGGATGTGGGTTCAGAGTCTGAAACTCCCACGTGTCCCCCAGGGGAGATCAGTTGGCATGTGACAGGGAAGATCTGTCCCAAAAATTTAGCAGTTTTTCAATCTGGGGCTTTAGCTCAATATCCTGAGGCCCTTCAGTCTTAATTTTGAAAGATACTGTCCTCCTGTGCCTGTAATTCAGTCATTAGGCTGCTCTTTTAAAAGAAAAGATAAACATAAAAATCCTTCAGCGTCAAAGCTTTAATGTGTGGTCCTTCTGTGGGCTGTTCTGTTTACACTAGCAGGAGCATAGGAACATACATTTTCAACCTCTTGCGTGCAGATACGGTAAGGCAAATAGGAACAACTATCAGCTGGTTTGTGTTCATCTTCAAACTCTTTTATCTGCAGGAAAATATTTAAAGTGAACAACTGATATTAGATATGAAAAAGTAGAATTTGCTTGAAGTAAAAACCGCCCTGCATCAAAAATCTCAATGCTTAGCATATAAGATCTGAAAGTAACATACTATAATAAAGCAGATTTGCCAGGTAAAGTATAAAAATGATGAATCTGAATGTCAGTGAGAATCTATCGGAATGTAGTTATCATACATTTGGCAAGAGAAATGAATATTTCAATACTTTGCAATAAGTAATCATTTTAACGTAAATGAATGAATATAACAACATTTTTTTTTTAAAAGTAAAGTCAAATGCAAGCAGAATCAAGGCACTTCCAATCTAATTTATTTAAGAATTCCATTGTCACTCCTTATGTATGAAACATCACAACTGAAGGCGAGTCTGTGTAACCATGTATTTCCTTTCACTCTTACAGGGAATGGGGGAAAGAGGATAAGGGTAACTGTTGGTTAAACTCAGCTGTTTCACCTTGTCTTTTAGACAAAGCAGGGAACCTTTCCACCTTTGGATGCTCCACTCAAATCTGTAGAAAGTGCTCTCACTTCCTTTGCCTGCACTGATTGGCTGTTTGCTCCAATCTTACCTCTCCCTCACAGTCTCTACCCTAGCTTCATTCCACACCTGCCCCCTCACCCTCTCCTCTGTCTGCCCTGTCCCTCTCTGCCACCTTCCCTTCCTTTCCCTTTTCTTTCCATTTGGCTGATTCCATCCTAAGTAAAATCACCCACTCGCCAGGGAACTAACCACCATCACATTGTTCATTCTGCTTGTGTGTTCTATCTCTTTCTCCACCCGGTATCTGTCCTATCTATTGAGATAATACTGTCTCATTGTTTCCTTGTACTCCCCAGTCAGTCAGTCAGTCAGTCTGTATCTATGTATTGTCTCTTGTCTGATACTTGGATTGTAAGCTCTTTGGGGCAGTGACTGGTTTTTTTGTTCTGTGTTTGTACAGTGCCTAGCACAATGGGGTCCTGGTCAGGGACTGGGACTCCTAGGTGCTATAGTAATACGCATCAGAATAAAAATAGTCTTAAATTAGATTGTAAACTCTTTAGGGTAGGGATTTCTCTTATGTGTTCATATAGCTCCTAGCATGTGAAGTGGAAGCTAGGGTCTGTTAGGGGAAGGAAAATTGTGGGAAGGAAAGGCCTGGCTTGAGTCTTCTTCAAAGTTTGTGTGAACCTTGAAGAGTTCCTGTTTCTGGCCAAAGACAGGTAGGTTTTCTAGAGTTTAGTGATTTCAATCCGAAAGTTTCACAGCACTGTTCTCATATCTCATGAGACGTTCCATCATGAGTCCAAAGAGTCTCCCATGCGCAAAATCTACCTATTTATGTTCTTATACTATGCCCATCACTGTGGTATCAGAACATACTATACAATTTAAATTACTGAGTAGTCTACAGAGAGTCCTCTCTGTTCTTGTCCAGAGACACATAGGATTCATCATGCACCTTCATCTCTCTCCTCTTGTTCTTCTGTTACTCTTTTACCTAGTTTCAGAGCAAGCAGAGGGTTTTTCTCCTCCTTCATTTCTATTGGGATTCCCTTATGAACACCTTATGAACATGAAGGAATAAAGCACGAGAACCCTTTGAAAGACAAATATGCAGGTCAAGTGCAAACTAAAATGTCTCCCAAAATGCAAAGTCACATTTTGTAGAGTAGTCATATGAATAGCTGATGTGTGCTACCCTTGAAATAAAAAAGCAGTGAGCAGATATGAGAACAGTGCTGTGAAACTTTCAGATTGAAACCACTAAACTCTAGAAGACCTACCTGTCTTTGGCCATGTCTCAGTAAAGAGAACCCCGTATTGTCAAAGCTTATCCCTGCATTTACTTTATGCTATGCTATGCCTAGCCCAAGGGGTAGTAAAACACACACTGTGACAAGTCATTCCATATTCTTTATGAAAATATGCTTATGATATGAATGACATAACTGAGATATACTTCATGCAAGATGGCTCATGTGAGATATCATTGGAAAGGTTATGATTTACTGAATGCGATTATCTAATTTGTATCCCTGTATCATTTCTGTATCTGAAGTTAGGGATATTGACTATGTATCTGTATTTCAACTATGCTACTTTGACGCCCGCTGCTAACACTTCAGGTACAACAATGGAAAAGCCAGACAGGGAGGATGGCCCATCAGCGAGGACAATGGACTGTGAAAAGCTTGGCCTTCCTGTGGACATTCCATACTGCCACTGACTCATGGATGCTGTGATACTACAGGGTCAGGTGGTTTTGACACATGATACTAAAACATTACCTGGGATGACTTGTAACTTTCCACTGTAAGGGAAAGGGGGTGGTGTCAAGTTTGGGAAACTTGTAAATCCTATTTAACGGTGAGAAAGAAGGCAAACAGGACTCCTCTCCATGGCGTGTCTGCCCAAGAAGAAAGACTGCAAAAGGGAAGGTGGGGGAGAGTCCAGACTGAGACAGGGGTCCAGTCTGAAAAGGGATTTAACTGGAACTCTGAACCACAGAAATTTGCAGACTGCCTGCAACAATATATAGGTTGAGAAATACTATTTGTAACCAATTTATTTAGTGAAACTAGCTTAGTTTGCGTGTTTGATTTCATTTGCTTAGTAATCTGCTTTGTTCTGTTTGTTACCCCCTTTTACCACTTAAAATCTGCCTTTTATAGTTAATAACATTTGTTTTGTTTAATAATAAACTTGGTTTCTGTAATTTCTAATGGAGGGGGAGGGGCGAGAAGTTGTGCATACCGTCCTCCACATTGAGGGAGGGGGCGAATTTCATAATATATCTTTGGGTCTGCACTCCAAGGGAGGTGGACATCTGAGTGCTGGAGCAAGTCCCTTAAGCTGAGTCTTCCCAGAGCTGATCTGCAGCTGGGTGTGGCCCTGCCTGTGTGTGTGTTAAAGGAGGGTTTAAGAGCCTGGCTCACCAAGACAGGTTAAAGGGGGCCCATGCTGGTGGAACAGGTAGACTCAGTGGTATCTCAGCACATCAGGTGGCTTCCCAAGGGGTCCAACCCATCACACACACTAATTTAACTATATGTTCCTAGTACAGATTGGTGCTGTTGTCTACCATCTCTTTTAATCACTACAGTAATAATGAGCATTCCCCCATGCCTGTTTCTGAAGCTTTAAAAACTTTGTTTCATGATCAAATTTGGCATTTTAAAGTAAAAACAAAGGCTGAAATTTTCAAAAAAGCCTAAGGGAGTTGAGGGGTCCAAATCCCATTGAATTTCAATGGGACTCTTAGACTCCTTTGACAATCCCAACCAAAGCTTTAAAACTTCAAAATGGCTGCAGAGGACTCCTAAATGGCTGTGTAGTCACAGCAGGTCTGCAAATGGAAACACTGTATAGACAGACAGAAAATCAGAGTTCAGGCCATCATTCCACCTTTGGTTTGTCCAGCTGTGCCTATTATGGTCACACACATTCTATACAGCCCCATTCTAAATGTCTGTACCCCTTACATTAGCAGGATACATACTGATGGCTCCATTGCTCTGAGATTCTGGTAAGATCAATAGACAATGACATAACAAAAATGATTAGGGGTATGGAACGGCCTCCGTATGAGGAGAGATTAATAAGACTGGGACTTTTCATCTTGGAAAAGAGATGACTAAGGGGAGGATATAATTGCGGTCTATAAAATGACAACTGGTGTGGAGGAAGTAAATAAGGAAGTGTTATTTACTGCTTCTCATAACACAAGAACTAGGGGGTCACCAAATGAAATTCATAGGGAGCAGGTTTAAAACAAACAAACAAAAGGAAGTATGTCTTCACACAGCCCGTGGAACTCTTTGCCAGAGGATGCTGTGAAGGCCAAGACTATAACAGGATTCAAAAAAGAACCAGATAAATTCATGGAGGATAGGTCCACCAATGGCAATTAGCCAGGATGGGCAGGGATGGTGTCCCTCCCTCTGTTTGCCAGAAGCTGGGAATGAGCGACAGGGAAAGGATCATTTGATGATTACCTGTTCTGTTCATTCCCTCTGGGGCACCTGGCATTGGCCTCTGTTGGAAGACAAGATACTGGGCTAGATGGACCTTTGGTTTGACCCAATATGGCTGTTCTTATGTTAATGGTGGATTGTGTTGGCCAGGATTCTGAATTTCCTAGTTAGTGCCAAATGAGAGTTAAATGCCTAAAACTGCTTCTATTCTTACATGGGATTTTAATAAATAACTTATTCCAGATGAGACTGGATTTTAATACTTACTCCTGTGTATGAGTTGCTTTTCTGAATGTTCTTGGGAGCTAGAGTTTCACATCTGTCTACATCTTAAGCAATTTTGGCTCTGACTAGAAGATGCTTTCATGAATGAAATGTTTGTGCTTATTCTACTTCTTATCTTCTACTAAATGGGTCAGTGAAGGGATGTGAATCTTGTTAGTAGGTCTGATATTATTAACCTTTAGGCTGCTGACATTTTTCTACTTGTCCAGTAAATGAATGTAACAAAGATACTTATAGATGTCTGTATCATGCTAGGAGTTCAGAGACCACAGTTTACAATACTTTTCGAATAGCTTTAGTTTATTATTGCAATATTTTTTATTGATCATTGGTTCTTTTTTTTCTACCAGTAAACACTATGAGGCTGACTCTTGTCAGTGCCAGCTATGGGGACACCAAGTTAAAACATTATAACTTTAAAACTCTATTTTTAATTTTTATTTTCAAATTTCCCATTCTAGCCTGAGATGAGAAGTGCCACGTGAAATTTCAAGGGGACTGGTTTCTTTTTTGGGAAATTAGCTTAATCACCTTCTTTACTATGATCCTGCACACACTTATTCTCATGTTTTAATTTAAAGCATGTGATAGTCCCACTGACTTCAATGAAGTGACTTGTGCTTAAAGTTAAGCTCATGTCAACCTTTTGTAACTAAAATAATAATAAAATTACAAATAACAATACTTATATGGAGTTGCTGTAAGCACTCATAATTTGTGAAATTCTCAAAGGAGCTAGATAAAGGTATAAAGTAGACCTGGTTAAAATTTTTCCTTCAAAACTGTTTTTGACAGATAAATAGGTTTTCAAAAAAATGAATTTTTTTATTAAAAGCATCTGCTTTCTGCAGAAAATTAGATTTTTGTATTAAGGAAACAAAAGGCCCAAGCCTGAAATATTTCATCCAAAAACTGAAAAATTTTGATTTGCAAATGCTGCATATTGTGCTTTGTGGGAGTTATAGTTAAATTGTCTCATGTTCCCCTTCTCTATGGGTTAGGTTCCCCAGCCAGACTACATGACCCATGATGTGCTTCTTCCTCTCTCGAAGAAAGTGGACTGTGGTGAATCATAGGAGATGTAGTCCAACCAGAGATCCTGGCCTATAGAGGGGAATGGGCTCTTGAAGCATCTGAACTACAACTCCCACGAGACATTGCAGCAGCATTTCCAACCAATTTTTTTTTTCAAATTTCCACCAAAAATCAAAAATGTCCATGAAAAATGTTGATGAAAATGATTTCTTCTCATTTTCATGGAAGTTTCCCCATAAAAAAAAATCAATTTTTTCAAACTGCTCTGGTCTTAAGGCCACAGACCAAATTGGATGAAACTATATTTGGCAGGTGTTGATGAAAATAACAGAAACATACTTTGTACAGAAAATGGGGAAATACATCTCCTGAGTGGGAAAATAGGCATTTAGGGCTTGATTCTGTAAGGTGCTGAACACTCTGGTCTTGTGCATGTGCTTAATTGTAAACACATGAGTAATCCCATTGGTTTCATTAGTGGCCCCATCGTTAGGGTCCCGCAGGGGAACGAATGGGGGCTGGGCTGCCCGATGCCTCAGCCCTGGGGCCGCCGCGGGATAGCACCAGCTGGGCAGCAGCCCAGATGCGACTGGCCAGGGGCTGGACGCAGGGTGCGCGCTGCTGGGTCCCCGCAGCAGGCCCGGGCTCGGGGGGTTCAGGCCCGGGCACCAGAGTCGCAGCCGCAGAGCTTGGTCATCGGCCGCTTCCTCCCCCCGCGGCAGTGGAAGCTGCAGCAGCGGCTGCTCCCGAGTCCCGCTGCCCAGAGGGGGAGAACAGCCGCCGCCTGGCCCTGCGGGCTGCCCCCTACTCTCCCCACTGCCCGACTGAATCCTGCTTGCACTTGGGGCCAGGCCAGACTCTCACTCACCCTGGCCCCGCGCTTCCCCTGCGTCTCCCGGGCCCCCCTCCACAAGCGCTGGAGGGAGGAGGAATGGCGAGGTGGGGAAGAGGCGCGGATTTGGGGAGGGAGCCAATGGGGGAAGGAGGGAGTGGAGTCAGGGCGGGGTGTGGGGAGGTGGGGCCGCACCTCTGTGCTCCGGAGTATTTGCTTGTTTGTCCAGTGTCCCAACTTAACATTGGTCGGAACGTGGGACAAACAAGGAAATATCAGGACAGTCCCGATAAAATCGGGACGTCTGGTCACCCTAATCGCCAGTCAATTAGGTAAGCCACCAACTGCATTATGTTTGCTTCTCCAATCCTCTCAAGTGATTTAGTGTTTTGCCATATATCTGTATATGGCTCCATCAGAAAAATATGCTTTCCCCTTAGAGCTTCTTAGATGGATGGAACTTTTTTCACAGAGACATTTTAATGCTAAAAGATTGATAATGCACTTATAAAAATAATGAAAGTATTTTCCAGGCATCAGTCCTCCACGTAGATAAGGTAACTTCCAATGATCAAAGTTTTCCTTATCTGCATAGAGAGTTAACACATGGAAAATATTTTCATTACTTTCATAAGTGCATTGTCATTCTCTTGGCATTAAAATGTTTCAGTGAAACTAGGTGGGGGTGGGGAGATTTATTTGTTTCACTGTTTTGTAGGACAAGAATGTTGTGCTGGATGAATGTAGACTTCTAATTTGCTTTTGGGTTGAGGAAAGAGAGGATGAGAGAAACTGATGCAAAAAAACTAGACATATGGACTGAAGCTGTGTGTCTTTCTCTTTGTACTCCAGGGCTTACGCTTTTCCAAACCACTTTCTAAGGAATGAAGGCAGAACAGAAAAATTAGAGACCAAACTGAAGTGCTTCACCAGGTAGGAGAAATCTATTTGATCACATTCATTCGAGCAGACAGAGGTGGGGCTAGAACTTGTTATGAGCAAGATCATTCTTTCTGCTTAATTGAGGCAAAAAAAAAGAGAGAGAAAATGAAGAATGTGTGTACAGCAATAAGTAGAGTGTGCAGAGAGATCATGATACCTGTGGAGTTAAAGGACTGTTAACCTAATTGGCAGCATTAGTAATACTGTGGGGCATCATGTATTTGTTTCTCAATTGTTTAGTCAGGGTGTGATTCCATGATACTCTACTCTTAAATTATTTGCAATATGAGTTTCCTAAGGTAGGGCCATGAAGTTATCTCTTGGAGCTAGCATGAAGTTGTTCTATGCCTGCTATCTATGTAGTCTGTAAGAAGTAGTGAGTCCCTGTAATTCTGGGGAAATAAGGGAAAATAGACAGCAGCAAATGGAGAGCTTGATCACCACTTGCTTTAAATCTATAATCTTATTTATTTAAAGTAGCTGCCAGGAGGAGGTTGGAGACAGTCAGCAGGGATTGATTTAAATCAAAGAGATTTAAATCACCAGTTTTAATAATCATTTAAATCAGCAAGCAGGAAACCTTGATTTAAATAACCAATTTTAATTATGGTTTTCATTTGTACTTATTTACCTAAAGAATGATTGATTCTCATTGGTTGGTAACTATTAAAACATGTTGCTTTCCAACTAAATATAGTCTTTATACTAAATTTGGTTCTTTTTGTTAACAAGCTGGATGCACTATATCTATACACATTTTATTTAAGCAATTATAGATCTTAATTTACATGTATTTAGATTTTTAATTTTTATATTTTGTATTAAGTTAGAAAATGGTGAATGATGCAATTCTTATTTACCAGATAATGATGAATTTTCTAATTGTGACTTGTGTCAAGCTATATTTGGATTGAAATTAGAATTCAGTTAAAAATGCACAAAACCAGTATTTTCCAATTTTTAAAAATTAGCTGAATAAAACTACCTTAAATGTGCTGGATATATAAGAAACAAAAAGTAAGTTTATTTAAACATGTTTTGCATTTAATACTAACTGACTTATTAAACAAAGGCAGTATGTAGTTAGTGAATTGAGCTAATTGTTTCTGGCCATTATGTTCTTCAATATTTTAGAAGTGGTAGCTTTCATTCTCTCAGATCTAATTTCTATTTATAGATTGGAAGAGAAAAAGAAGCTTTCCTGCTTTTTTTTAAACTCTGAATTGGTTTCTTAACTATGAATGAACTAGTCATTGAACTGAACTAGGTGAATAAACTGAAAATGAAGAAAATAGTCTCTCTGTACCTGCAGAAGAGGCTACTGCTGTCAAAAACTAGTTAGCACTTCAGCTGGTTCCAGGTGCTAGGCCATTGACTTCCATGAGTTCAGTGGTCTGACTTTTTTGTACCGATTAGTATAATTATTTGTATTTAATTTCAATTTTAATAGTTTATGATAAGTGTAGGCTTTAACATAGTGGTGCATGGTTGTTGCTATTAATCCACTTGGAATACAGGACTGATGGTCACTTTGAAATCTCCATAAATTCATATTGCCCCAGATTGTTTCACTACAGGAACAACATCTGAGTTTTTCAAAGCCAACTAAAGGATACAGCCTCACTGGTTTCTTGAAAATTAATCGGAGCTCTGTGACTAAATCCCCCAAATCTCAGCCAAATGGTGTAGCCCATTCCCTTCTGTTAACTCTGATCTCCAGCAAACTGGCTTGTCTTTTGACCTTTGCTGGGGCTTTGAAAACTTGAGTATTGCATTCTCTTGCATTTCCAGTTTGTCTTCAAAATCTTGTGCTGTTTCCATATCCCCTGGGAAATCCTTTTTATGTTACAGCAGCTGTGATAATTTTGCATTGTTGCCATCCATTAGGGCTATGTTTCCCAAACTTTAGAAAGTTTGTTTCATTTTCAACCCTTCCATATGTTATTAAAGTCTCTCCCATCCTGATGTAAGGATTTTCCTTGCTCCCCTGACTAGTTCTTCATGATCCTCTGGGGAGGGGCGAAGAGGAAGGGGCATGTCCCCACATTTTAGAAAATGTTGCTTTAGGAGTTTCACTGTTTGTATCAATATCATGTTCTCACTTTAGACTTAAAAAGAACAGAAGTACTTGTGGCACCTTAGAGACTAACAAATTTATTTGAGCATAAGCTTTTGTGGGCTACATCCCACTTCGGATGCATAGAATGGAACATATATTGAGGAGATATATATATATATACACACACACACACATACTGAGAGCATGAACAGGTGGGAGTTGTCTTACCAACTCTGAGAGGCCAATTAAGTAAGAGAAAAAGCTTTTGAAGTGATAATCAAGATAGCCCAGTACAGACAGGTTGATAAGTGAGAGAGTACTTACATGGGGAGATAGATTCAATGTTTGTAATAGCTCAGCCATTCCCAGTCTTTATTCAAACCTAAACTGATTGTGTCTAATTTGCATATCAATTCAAGTTCAGCAGTTTCTCGTTGGAGTCTGTTTTTGAAGCTTTTCTGTTGTAAAATAGCCACCCGCAGGTCTGTCATTGAATGACCAGACAGGTTAAAGTGTTCTCCCACTGGTTTTTGAGTATTATGATTCCTGATGTCAGATTTGTGTCCATTAATTCTTTTGCGTAGAGACTGTCCGGTTTGGCCAATGTACATGGCAGAGGGGCATTGCTGGCACATGATGGCATATATCACATTGGTAGATGTGCAGGTGAACGAGCCCCTGATGTGATTAGGTCCTATGATGATGTCACTTGAATAGATGTGGACAGAGTTGGTATCGGGCTTTGTTGCAAGGATAGGTTCCTGGGTTAGTGTTTTTGTTCAGTGATGTGTGGTTGCTGGTGAGTATTTGCTTCAGGTTGGGGGTTGTCTGTAAGCGAGGACAGGTCTGTCTCCCAAGATCTGTGAGAGTGAGGGATCATCTTTCAGGATAGGTTGTAGATCTTTGATGATGCGCTGGAGAGGTTTTAGTTGGGGGCTGAAGGTGACAGCTAGTGGTGTTCTGTTATTTTCTTTGTTGGGCCTGTCTTGTAGGAGGTGACTTCTGAGTACTCATCTGGCTCTGTCAATCTGTTTTTTCACTTCAACAGATGGGTATTGTAGTTTTAAGAATGCTTGATAGAGATCTTGTAGGTGCTTGTCTCTGTCTGAGCGATTGGAGCAAATGCGGTTGTATCTTAGAGCTTGGCTGTAGACAATGGATCTTGTGGTGTGTCCTGGATGGAAGCTAGAGGCATGTAGGTAAGTATAGCGGTCAGTAGGTTTCTGGTATAGGGTGGTATTGATGTGACCATCGCTTATTAGCACAGTAGTGTCCAGGAAATGGACTGCTTGTCTGGATTGATCTAGGCTGAGGTTAATGGTGGGATGGAAATTATTGAAATCGTGGTAGAATTCCTCAAGGGCTTCCTTTCCATGGGTCCAGATGATGAAGATGTCATCAATGTAGCGCAAGTAGAGTAGGGGCATTAGAGGACGAGAGCTAAGGAAGCGTTGTTCTAAGTCAGCCATAAAAATGTTGGCATACTGACACTTTAGACTTGTCTTCCTTAGCTAGTCATACTAAGCAAGTCCTTTCCCTTGCACCATGAACACATATAACTTATAGGACTGTCCTTGTTTTTCTTGACAGACTTTCCAGTTGTGTGTGCATTTGTATGGTTTGTCCTTAGAAAGGAACACTAAACTTAGCAATATGTATATTGTTTTCATGCTGCTTGCAAATTATCTTTTAAAAACTCTGTGGGAATAAGTCTGGTTGTAAATTTTGTAAATGTGTCACAAAAACTCTTGTGTGGTCCATAGCTTTTCATGAACATCAGGAAGTTATCCCAGTTTTTTCTACTGTATTTGATTTAATAATGCTGTCCAGATGTTTATACTCTAGCAGTGTTGTTCTGTGAGAAGAACACAAATGCCACGTTAACCATGAATATAAAATGCATCTGCACAGGGGGGTCAGCTTAAAGACAGTTAAAAGATAAAATGAGTTTATAAGAGATAATCTTGGTTTCTAAAAACATTGTTTTCACACACTTTCTAATGCAAACATTTATTTCTAGTAGAGATGAGCCTGAACTGTAACTCTGGGACTTTGGGAACTCAATATGGTACTTGGCTTCCATTTCTGCTTAGTTTGTAAGGGATTGCTGAGAATGAAACTACGGTCGTACATCAATTTTTTCCACAAATCATCATATAAAATAGATTCTATTTCATGACCGGAGAAACATTTAAAGTGATTCCATCTAGCTTAGGGGGAAAAGTCCACTTCCATAACTCTCTACAGAACCATGATGGCATGGTCTATGCCACACTTGATTTGAATTACAAGGGCTTTAAGAGAACTTGTTTTGTCTATCAACTAAGTAAATCTTGTGGGCTACAAAATGTCTATGCCAGCGTGAGAGTGCTAGGGAGGCAGGAGAAAGCACCAGACAGCATTTGTGTTGGGGCCATAATTTGGTTGCTGTAGCATGAGGTGGGTAGCAGACATGACCCTGCAATTCCTGCTCACCAGAATGGCTGTGGTGGGGGAACATTGGTGACAACTATTAAAATGGATAGCGAGGGTTTTCCTGGGATAGGCATCAATCCACATTTCTGTGGTTTAGCATCATAGGTTGGTCTGTGGTGTCTTTTGGAGATGTGCTAAAACTGAGCACTGCCTTTAAATGGATCTTAAAGTCAGGAGCAATTTCCACAGCTGAAGTCTAGTTTCTAATTTGAGGCCATCTTCCAAAACTGAGAGGAATTTTGCAAACTTGAAAACTAAAATAGTCAGCTCATGGGTGTGCAAGCACATCGCTAATCATGTACCACAGCCTTTGAAACTGACTCTAAACTAAGATTGCCTTTTGGCTCTGGACAGGAAGAGCCCATCTAACAGGTTTTAAATGTCACATCAACATTCCACCCTAAATCAGATATTAGAGACAGTCCTATACAGGCCAGATCCTGAGCTCCCTTTGGCCTATTTGTGCTGCTCAGTGCCTGAAAAGCTACCTAAATGGGCAGCTGGTGATTCCCCTTGTGCAGCGAAATCCCTCAGTGGTGCACAGCCAGTGGGGGTGGTGCGTTGGGCTGGAGACCAGAGCAGGCGTGGCCTTAGAACCTCATGCTCTGACAATCCCCAGACAGAATGATCTCTAGGGGGGCCATTACCTGGATTGTAGCATAGAGCAATTGCTTCTGGGGCTGAGTCAGCCCCTTGCTAACCCCGAGATTGGGGGAACAAAAAGGGTGTCTTAGAGCCCCCTTTTTCTCCAAACTTGTGTGTTGTACCAAGCTTAGCTCAGCCAGAGCCCACCTCTCTTAGGCCGTACATCTCTTAGGGATCTATATTTCTGGTATCATGCTGAGACCAGTACATCTGGAGTTGCATTTCATATTTAAGACTTAAATCCAAATTTCCCTAGCATATGCCTCTCTGACATCGCCATTTCAATTTAACCGAGTATAATAACTTTGGCAGGAATATTGCCCAGAGTTATGAAGAACTCAGAGAGAAAGATACACTGGGGAGATTGGACAGCCTCTTCGTCACAGCATCTGGAGTATTTCCTAGGCATGCTTAGTGAAATCTACCCATGTCCTTCTCAAAAGCAATCAGATCAGGCAGATTTGGGTCATCGCTCTGGAGAAGGAACCTGAGCAGAATGTGTAAGAAGATTATATTAGAATTTAGGCAGGCAGGGTTTCTACACAGATCCACTGAGAAATGATGCAGAAACATACACACAATCCCAGTCTTATAAATTAGGCTTCCCCTATTTCTTCTACCATATTTGGAGATACTTTTATGTGTTTCCAACTAGAGATATCTAGTCACAAATCTCTAATCTGTGTTTATGAGATTTCAATCCTCAACCACATTCCACTCAGAAAAGCAAGCCAAGAAAAATGTTTGTGATGATTAATTGTTAATCCTGTTCCATTATCCTCAGATTTGCATTAATATTTCAGCACTCACTGCAGAAGCATAAATAAACTCCTCGGGAAAAACAAAACAAAAACCTCCTGTAGAAACCCTGCTAGCTCCTAGCACAGATCATGGCCATGAATATATTTCTTCTTGGAACTTTAAAAAACCTGTACACATGGATTTTTTTTTTCACACGATGGGCTCATTTGATCTGATAAACTCAGAGGCTTCCTGTGCTTTGCAGCTCTAATCCTTTGGGGGACCCTTAGCTTAAATTACAGAGGGGACTAAATCTAATATACTCTGCTTACATTGCCTGCTAAATCTAATATACTCTGCTTCAATAAAGGCAAAACAAATAATCTCCTGCTAGCACCAAATCAAACCACATTCTAGCATTTGAAGAATTCTTTGTGGTGCCTTGAAGAACATCAAAATTTGCCACACTTCAAGGAATATTGCACACATGGTCATCATTATTATTATTATTAGTGGTAGTAATATTACTGTAACATCTAGCGGTACCAATTGAGATTGGAGCCCTGTTGTGCTAGGCACAGTAGAAACATAAGGTAAGAGACACAACCTGTGCCCTGAGGAGTTTACAATTTATATAGACAAAGGGTGAGAGAGAAATAAAGTCACTTCTCGTCATACTGAAGGTGACATGGCAGGTCAGTGCCAGAGCCAGGAACAGAACCAGATCTGGGTCCGAGTGCAGTACCTTATCCAGTAGATCATGGTGGAATTTCACCAGAGGCAGGGAAATAGTCCCAACCTTCTTTCCAGCATCTAGAATTCTAAAATGGGCTTCCTAAGAGCTCCTTCCAGCCAATCACTGGAGCAGGGCCAACTTGCAATTATCCTAAACAGGGATCAAGTAAGGGAAGGAGAACTCCTCTGTGAAGAAACACAGGCTTTCCTCAATCATGGGTCAAATTTAAAACACCGTAAAGTGCATATTGCTTATTCCCCTCTATATTTAGGCTAAACTCCAGACCTTTCTGGTTTTGCTTAGCATATGATCATGGCAGACCAAACTGCTGCAGGGCAGCGGCAGCTCCAGGCACCAGCACTCCAAGCGCATGCCTGAGGCAGCAAGTTGTGGGGGGCGCCCTGCCGGTCCCTGCGAGGGCGGCAGTCAGGCAGCCTTTGGCAGCATGCTTGCAGAAGGTCTGCCGGTCCCGCGGATTCAGCGGCAATGCGGCGGCAGGTACACTGAACCCGCGGGACCAGCGGACCTCCCAAAGGCATGCCACCGAAGGCAGGCTGCCTGCCGTGCTTGGGGCGGCAAAAAAGCTAGAGCTCCCCCGGCTGCAGGGAAACCAGTCTAGTCTATTGTGGAAACAAACAGTTCTTTAAATGCACAAGTATTAGTTACTTGACAGTTAAGAAATAGTTTATTGGGTAATTATTTATGAAAATAATAGGGACCAGTTCTTCCCAATATGACCCTGAGCTTCACTAGGGAGGGAGAAGTGGTGTCTTGCTTGAGTGGTGTTGTCAGGATGCAGCAAGCCTTTTGAAATATAAAAGTCTACCAGGCACAGGGGAGAGGAGTGCTTTATAGAGCTCTTCAGTTCTGGTACTTGTTAATTATTTCACAGGGTGAGCTCAAACACATAGGTAAGATAATTACCACTGCATGGCCTTGTGACCTCTCTCAAAATCGGGACTCTCACTCCTAAGGTTTCCATATTTTCTTTTTCAGTTCTAATTTTGTTTTCTGGTCTGGCTTCATTTTTCCTGTTAAATGCTAGAAACAGTTTTTCCAGGTCCTGTAAAAAATGCTTTACAGATGGGTATAAAACAGCTTCATAAGGTCGCAGGCTGGGAGCAGTTGTGATAAACCCAACTTTCTTGCATGTTCATTCCACTGATATCAGATCTGGACAGCTGCTATAGTTGTATGGTCAGAGTAAATTATTTATCTTTCTAAAGAGATTAAGATTAATATGTTTACCATAAACAATGTTGTCTTAATGTGCTGGGCTTTATTTGTGCCTGACTGTCACTACTAAATCTGAGGTTGCACTTTCCGTGATCTTAATCATCACAGATACTTGCCACAAATATTTTATTCACCAGCTGGCCTGCCATTATTGAAAAGGAAAATTGGATACTGATGACAGTATGTCCACTGGTAGTGAAAAGATTGTCTGCTTCCTGTCTTTGCATGTGAATCACGCTGTACTTTGTTGACCTCAGTTGATCTCCAGATGGATGTCCTTTTTTTCTGCTTTGTATAAGACTAGGCCATCATGTACAATGCAAATCTTTTCAAAGCATCTCTTTTTTTGCAGACCAGCCCTCAGTCCATAAATCATTTGTTTGAAAGCGTTAGCTAGCTTTCAGTCTCTCCTCCTCTTCATTGTCGTTCTACACACTACACCTTCATGCGTAACTGGGAGTCGCAATTTACTAAGACTCAATTCTATTTAAACCATGTTTCATTGACACCTTATCCTGACATGTACTATATAAGAAGAGCTTCTTACTGTGTGAGATCAAACCTCCTTAAACAGTTGTTTTGAGGTTTGGTTTGTTCCTGATGTTCCTAGTGTGTTTACTGTGGTCAAGTTTTTGCATTATTTAGTGGGATGTGATCTTCAAGTGGCTTGTGAGGAGGCATCCACTGGTCACATCTCCCTGGCTAAGGGGGAAAGAGAAGCAGAATTCTTCATTTGCTAAGTCCCAGGGGAGCCAGGGTAGGCTAGGGAAAGAGCACCGCGCTGGCTTCTGTTACATAAATTTAGATGCAATATATGGGCCACGAAGAGTCAAAGATGTTAACGTAACCCTGCAACTGTCCAACATTAAAAAATGTTAAACAAGGTTTGGGGTTTGGTATACAGAGACTTTGGCCTTCTTTGTACCCTGGCAAACACATCATTAAACAACCTTTTATTAAAGGCACAGAAAAGAAGGAAGAACAGTTAAAACATTTGAAATGTAAAATATTAGGGCTTTCCTTTTAACAACCTCTCTTGTTTCCGTTAGCTGTAGAGCAGTGTTTCCCAAACTTGGGATGCCGCTTGTGTAGGGAAAGCCCCTGGTGGGCTGGGTTGGTTTGTTTACCTGCCGCGTCCACTGGTCCGGCCAATCACGGCTCCCACTGGCTGCAGTTTGCTGCTCCAGGCCAATGGGAGCTGCTGGAAGCGGCACGGGCATCCAAAAGTCACCCATTGTTTCTTGCCAAGACCTCAATCCCACAAACACTTGCCTAATATTTATACTTGCAAAGGATTATGGGATTTGGCAAGAAGCTGCAGGTAGTTTTGGAGTCCTAGGTGGGGAAAAAGCTGAGAGCCTCTCTTCTAAATGAAGCAGAAGGTGCATATTATATTTAGCAAGAACTCAGGAGTAGAGTGGTGTGAATAAATGATTTTTTTTGTCTAGCTGGCAGTTCCAAAAAATTGAAAAAATTAATTTTGAGTCAAACAAAATGTTTTGTTTGATCTGAAATGAGAAGTTTTATTTTGACTTAAAACTGTTTTTAAGATTTTTAATTGAATCTTTTATAAATAAAGTTAAAGGAAATTTTTAAACAAAAAGTTGTTTCAAATCAAAACATTTCATTTAAAAATGTTGAAACAAAATGTTTCATTTTAGGGGAATTTTTTTGTTTTGGTTTGTTTTTTGTCCGAAACAATTTAAATTTTACATGAATTCGCAAAATGTTTGAGTCAAACTAAATCTGCATTTCCTCTCCTCCCCCGCAAAAAAAAGTTCTGATAGAAAAGTTTCACCCCATTCATGTCAGGAGACAAGAGTGTCAAGAGGGAAGGCCCAGCACTTTGATTAGCTGCCTGAGCACTGAGCTCAGACTGAGGGCTTGTCTACATTACAGTTATGTTGGTACAACATACATCTCTCAGGGGTGTGAATAAGCCACCCCCCTGAGCGATATAAATTACACCAATCTAAGCACTGGTGTGGACAGTGCTATATAGGCAAGCGAGCTTCTCCCGCCGACGTAGCTACTGCCTCTTGCAGAGCTGGTCTTATTATGCTGATGGGAAAGCTCTCTCCCATCGGCATAGAGTGTCCTCACCAGATGCTTCTAGTGTAGACTAGCCCTGAGTCTGCTCAGGCATCTGAAACAGTGAGTGCACAGTGTGTGCATGCTCAGAGGGTTAACCATGTATTAGCATAGAGCAACATGATACCTACAGGATGCTTACAGAGCATATTCCATCTAATATACTATAGCATCTGTGACATCGTCTAATTAAAATATACCCATGCAAATAATTATTTCTACCACTGTTATATAATTGCAACAAATCTTATACAAAATGTACCACATGGCCAGAAAGGGTTGAACAGCTTGCAGGCCAACTAACCCAAAGCCAACCTTTAGAGGCATGTTAGAAAGTATGTGGATGTTAATTAGGGCCATTCGATGTTAGATTGGCTAGAACTTTGAAATGTAAACCTCTATTGCTAGAGAATTAGAGGTGATACTAAGTGCATGTATCTTAGATGCTAGCCATGTAAACAGACAGTTTCTGTCTGTCACTATAACTATTAATTCAGAGATCAAAAGGGAATATTAACATTTAGATGAATCTTGGGTGAAATAATATCATTGTTTATATGTCTCTTTGAAGTTTGTGATAGATTGCCTAATGGATAAATTGCCCTACGTTAATTTGTGTAACTAATTACTGGTGGGATTTAGGAAACAGAAGGTTACATCAAAAGCCTATTGTTTACCCAGGACTGTATGGCCAAGTGAATGCTAGAAAACTGTATAAAAGACCCTTGGTTCCCAATCCTTTTTATCTCAGATCTGCTTAAGCTTCATCAGGGGAAGTTTGAGTCACAAAATGGAGATCCCAGTTCTGACTGGACCACCCTGAAATATAAACATTGGACTATAACCTATGGACTATTTCTGAAAAACTCTTTGCAACTACAAAACTCACCATCTCTGCTACAAGAACAGGAGTACTTGTGGCACCTTAGAGACTAACAAATTTATTAGAGCATAAGCTTTCGTGGACTACAGCCCACTTCTTCGGATGCATCCGAAGAAGTGGGCTGTAGTCCACGAAAGCTTATGCTCTAATAAATTTGTTAGTCTCTAAGGTGCCACAAGTACTCCTGTTCTTGTAGCAGAGATGGTGAGTTTTGTAGTTGCAAAGAGTTTTTCAGAAATAGTCCATAGGTTATAGTCCAATGTTTATATTTCAGGGTGGTCCAGTCAGAACTGGGATCTCCATTTTGTGACTCAAACTTCCCCTGATGAAGCTTAAGCAGATCTGAGATAAAAAGGATTGGGAACCAAGGGTCTTTTATACAGTTTTCTAGCATTCACTTGGCCATACAGTCCTGGGTAAACAATAGGCTTTTGATGTAACCTTCTGTTTCCTAAATCCCACCNACAGACTAACACGGCTGCTACTCTGATACCTGTCATCTCTGCTATGAATATGATCTCAGAAACTGTACTCATGCCTGTATTTGTTTTGATCTTTTAACCATATTCTCTTTTGTTTTTTAATAAATTTTAATTTAGTTGTTAAGAATTGGCTGTAAGCGTGTATTTTGGCAAGATCTGGAATATTCATTAACCTGGGAGGAGGTAATGTGTCGGATCCTTTGGGATTGGTAGAACCTTTCTTATATGATGAAATAAGATTTTCATTAATCCTCATTATATCTGACTTGGGTCCCTAGGTGGTGGTCTGAAGCTGGGTTACTTTAAGGGAACTGTGGTGTTGACTTCTGAGTAACCAGTGATTTTTTAATAAAGAAGCTGTTTTGTGCTGGCTTGGTAAACCTAAGTATTGGAATATCCACCAGCCTTGGGGATTGTCTACCCCATTCTTTGCAGTTCACCCTAATGGAGTGACCTCAGCTGGGTTCCTGGTTACAGTGGTGTAGTCTGGCTTGGATACACATTACCACAGGTTAATTGGGTTTTTGGATCAGAACCACATGGTTGTAACAATTAATTTTGATATTGGAGAGTTTAAGGGTTAAAAATCAGTTACAGCACGTGACCCAGGGTCGTAGGAAGATCCTGCCAGAAAAAGCCTGGAAGATTTGTGCTCACAGAGGGGGCTGTCTTTTAAGAAAAAAGCCCCAGAGCAAGAACTGAAAAATCTGCTAATGACTAGTGGTCAGGAAGCAGACCCAGCGAAAACGCTTGCCGTAAGAAACCAGCTGCAGTTTGAACATAAACGAAGAATGACATATATTCGATTGCAGGAACTAGAAGCTAAGGCAAAAGTGGACAACTTAAGCTCAAACTCAAGAGAATGAAGGAACAACAGGAACTCCTTTCAACAGCAAAGATGGGGATAGAATCTATCCAGTTTATAACAATGTTATTATGGTCTTTGACTCTAAGCAGTTGTCTGTGTGTAACCAAATATACCCCAACACTGCCATCTTTTATGTAAATGCTTTTACTGTAAGCTCAGGTGAAGGTAACCCCATAACTTGTGTAGAGCATGTAAAAGTCAATCATAAAAGCTGTTTAGGGCAAAATACAGCTTCTAATATCACTCTTGTTAAAGCAGATCTTGTCAAAGAGGAAGATTACTTACCAGATCAGAGTGTGAATATTGTAATCCTCTGAGTTTACTGTAAGTGTGCCTTTAGCCAGAATTCACCTTGAATGAAATGCTATTAAACATGAAATTATAGTGGGTGTAAGAAAGTTATTGCCTAACGATCTTTTGATTGGGGATGATATTAAAGCTTTGTTCAGTCAGGTTAATATCATAAATCAGTGACAGAAAAGAAATTATCCTAAACCTGTGTCTAATAGGGGCAATTATTTACCTATGGAGGGTTTTCTTCAAATATGTGTCTGAGGAAGATAGCTGTTTGTCTGTGAATAAAGTTTCTGAATGTCTGTCTAATATCTCAGAAGTGAATCTGGAATTAGGTTTCAGAGTAGCAGCCGTGTTAGTCTGTATCCGCAAAAAGAACAGGAGTACTTGTGGCACCGTAGAGACTAACAAATTTATTTGAGCATAAGCTTTCGTGGGCTACAGCCCACTTCATCGGATGCATATAGAATGGAACATATAGTGAGGAGATATATATATACATACAGAGAACATATCTCCTCACCATATGTTCCAGTCTATGGATCCGATGAAGTGGGCTGTAGCCCACGAAAGCTTATGCTCAAATAAATTTGTTAGTCTCTAAGGTGCCACAAGTACTCTTGGAATTAGATAAAGCACAGAAAGTATTCATTGATCAGAGAAATGTTTTTCTAGAGCAAATTAAAGTTGGTGATCAGGTTAAAACCCCTAGCTGAGGAAGAAAGGGGTACATTCTTGGTCAGTGTTGGATTGTTGGCTAGTAAAGCTGGTGAAAGCGAGCCTAACCAATGTAAAAGTCATCCGCTTAAGGTAGCTCAGTATGATGAGCTGCTGTCTGTGAAAAGCAGCAATGTGTTTGTTGGAAGTTACAACTTGCCTGTTAAAGAAGCTGTCCCCATTCTCCAAGCAATTTTCTGTGAACAGCCATGTGTGCCGGGACAAGGGAAACAATATCAAAAGCGGTTTGTCTGTTAAATGGGAATGTTTCTCCAGCTCTTCTGTCTGTAAAGGAGACAGAAGAAGCCTGTCAGCCTATGATGGTTGAAAGTTTGTCAGTTGTCTCAGAGCTGATTCTGAATTTAACTGAAGCCCAGGACAGAATATTCCTAAGTTTGTGCCTACTAGGGGGAATTACACTGTAACTAGGTTGCATCCAGTTAATGTCATAAATAGCTCTCAGGGACTAAGCAATTCTGATGCTTCTATTTTGCCTGTTGCTACTGTGTTGCTGAGTAAAGATATGACAACCTTGTCTGATCAGGTTGATATCATAGCCAGGGCACGAGGAAAGCATGAAGGTGATTTGACTATGTTACTCACTGACTGTGTGGAAACCTGTAACAAGGAAGGGTACGTCTTCACTTACCGGAGGGTCCGGCGGCAGGCAATCGATGTTCTGGGATCGATTTATCGCGTCTGGTTAAGACACGATAAATTGATCCCGGATCGATCCCGGAAGTGCTCACCGTAAACGCCGGTACTCCAGCTTGGCGAGAGGAGTACGCGGCATCGACGGGGGAGCCTCCGTGCCGCGTCTGGACCCGCGGTAAGTTCGGACTAAGGTACTTCGAATTCAGCTACTTTATTAACGTAGCTGAATTTGCGTACCTTAGTCCGAAGTGGGGACTTAGTGGGGACCAGGCCGAAGAGGCTGCTTTTAACCTTTTGAACATGGAGTCTAGTAGCTTGCCTGAAATGGAGTTGTGTAAAAATCCTTCTGATGGGCCAGAGGTGATTCTGGATGTAAGTGAAACTCAGAAGGAGTTTGGTAATTTGTCTGTTGTGCCAAAGTCAGTTCTGGATATAAATAAAGCTCAGAAAGAATCTGTTGCATTTCATAATATTGCAGGAGGGAAGAAATTTCTTAGTGGAGTCTTTGAAGTGTGTAAAAAGTCAATAGCTGTGCCTAATGGGGGTGAAAAGGTATTATTACTTCCATTAACTCTTAATGGGCCATTGTTGATAGTAAACAGTCTCTCTTCTGAGGAAAGTGTGTTGGTGCTTAATGGCCAAAGTCTTTCAAGTAAAAATGAATCCATTGAATTTGCTTTGGAAAAATCTAGTGTGGATAGCTTAAAGGAGGCTTTGTTAACTAATATTGGAAGTGAACAATCTGTGTCTCAGGTTCAAGGAAAAGGCTGGATTCCTGGCTTTACACAGCACAGGAGCCTTGTGAATAGACCCATAGACACTTTGGATTTGTCATGTGATTTCTTAGTAAGCTATAATGTATCTGATGCCTTGTAGATGCAGAAATTGGTAGCTGAAAAGCAGGAGAACTGTAGTTCAAACATAATGTAGAAAATGGTTTTGTCACTTTAAGGATGGTGTCCAGGCAAGTTACCTAACTAACAAGGCAAAAAAGAAAGGCGAGTTAACCCTTGAAAGGCCATGTGCCCTTACAGACTTGCCTCACTCATCTCTAAAATACCAAAAAAAAAAAAAAAAACCCCACAAAAGTGGTTAAACTGGAAGCCTATGTTAAGGAAAACCCTAAGGTAAAGAAAAGCTACAAAGGTTCAAAAGGTATATTAAACAAGCTGATCTAAAGAATAATTTATTTAAACAAAAGGCTTGGCATAACACAAATAATTGTAAATGTACACTTGTGATAGAACTGATGTTATTGCTAATGATTGTAACTAACTTGTTGCTGATACCAAAAACTGTAAAAATGTACAATGTGTATGGTCTTTTGGAAAAACCTTTGAACATGTTAAGAGTGGTACATAATAGAAACCCTTATGATTATGCTGTTTTTGGTGTAACAAGATCACACTTTGTATTAAAAGGCCTAATAATGTTGAGGTTTCACAGCTAATGCCTGTATACAATCCTAAAACTTTCCACAGCAGAAAAACCACTACAAGCTTGAACTGCTATGCACAAAGGGAAACTGAAGTACAACACCTCACAGCCTTCGTGGCTGAATGCCAGAGTAAATGCTCTCTGAAGAACATTAATGGCTATGTTAAGTCAACACATAGATCAAACCCTGGAATCACTAAAGTGTTTCACAAAGTATTGACTAAGGTTTTTAACTTGGGCCAAAGCCTTGCAAGGAATTCAGTATAAATACAGCTCATAACAATGTTGGAAGATCTTTAAGTTGTATCCAGGAGCTCTAATTGCTCTCTTCTACACCAATCTCGCATTGGGGGTGTGACATTGTCTAATGAAAATATAACCATGCAAATAATTATTTCTACCACTTATATAATTGAAACAAATTTTATACAAAGTGTAATGTGTCAGATCCTTTGGGATTGGTAGAACCTTTTTTTATATGATGAAATAAGATTTTCATTAATCCTCATCAGGGCCGCCCAGAGGATTCAGGGGGCCTGGGTCTTTGACGACAGGGGTCCTTCTGCTCTGGGTCTTCGGGGCACTTCGGTGGCGGGTCCCAGAGCAAGTGAAGGACCTGTTGCCAAATTGCCGCTGAAGACCCAGAGCGGAAGAAGCTCCGGGTCTTTGGCAGCGAGTCCTTCACTTACTGAAGGACCTGCCGCTGAAGACCTGCCAAAAACTCTCGTGGGGGCCCCTGAAAACTCTCGTGGGGGCCCCTGTGGGGCCTGGGGCAAATTGCCTCACTTCCCCCCCGCTCTCCTCCCCACGGGCAGCTCTGATCCTCATCATATCTGACTTGGGTGCCTAGGTGGAAGCCCAAGGCTGGATTACTTTAAGGGAACTGTGGTGTTGACTTCTGAGTAACCAGTAAAGAAGCTGTTTTGTGCTGGCTTGGTAAACCGAAGTATTGGAATATCCACCAGCTTTGGGGATTGTCTACCCCATTCTTTGCAGTTCACCCTAATAGAGTGACCTCAGCTGGCTTCCCTGGGACCCCAGCATCAATAGAACTGGTTTGTCTTATTAAGATCATTCTGCAATGCATTTTATGTACTTTATATAGTTTCTCCCCAACTCATAGGATAATGTATTTAAGTTTTAAAATTGGTCTTAGCAAAGACGTTTCAGTGGTAGGGGAGGTAGCGTTCAGAAAGAGCAATTTGAAAATGACAGTAAAGCACAGAGATACGTTTTTATCTCAGGCACTGATTTGGGCCATGTTATATTCTTCTGAAGAAAAACTGAGGGAGGGGGACAGAGGGTCCAGAAAGCTTCATACTGCTCAGCTTATGGAGTTTCTTTCTACTGCTCCCCTAAAAGTGGAAGGGCTTGGGGGCAGTGGAAGTGCTCAAGCCAAAGGATCCAAGCCTGAGGTGTCCAGGTGTCTGTGGGAAACTCCTCTCCCATCTTTGCAGATCTGCGGGATTTTGCAGGGAAGGCTTAACCTCTGTAATGAGCTATTCCTCTGCCCCTCCCTGAACAGTCTGTGCTGCTATCGACTGCTTTGCCCAGGAGTTGTGCTTGAGAAGCCATGGGGAAGCCTGAGATAATGAGCAGCATTAACTTGTGTGAAAACAATATATGTTAAGCCACCTACAGCATCTGGAGGGGAGCAAACCATGGAAATGATTGGCTCCCACCCCTCTCTCCTGACAAGCAGAGCCTCAACGCCATAGGGGTTGGAGGGACTTTGACAGTCTCTGATGCAGCAGGCAATCATGAAGCAGAGCTCATATATTCGTGGAATTTAAACGCGAAAAGGGATATTTGGATCCATCTAGTAGGGTCTCCTACATAACACAGACCATAGAATTAATAGTCGCTGCCCCTCATTTTCTCATTCCCTCCTCTGCACAGGACCAACCCACCTGGCTCCCCTCTGCTCCTGTCAGTACAGGGGGCCATCCAGCCCTTTAAGTCCTAATGTTTACCAAATATATTTTCTTCCATCTGCTAACATTCTGTGCTTTGTACTCTGGAGTTCAGTTCCAATCCTGGCCAGACCTTGAGGGTAGTATTAGAGAGCAGGCAGCGTTTCGAGGGCAGCTGGGAACTGGGCAGAAAGAGCAGAAGCAGCGCTTCAGCCATGTCACAA
The DNA here is from genome assembly GCF_013100865.1 of Trachemys scripta elegans. Taxonomy (NCBI): domain Eukaryota; kingdom Metazoa; phylum Chordata; order Testudines; family Emydidae; genus Trachemys; species Trachemys scripta. Next base: position 75,157,523 of record NC_048299.1, read on the forward strand.
AAACAACATATGAAATCTTCCCATCTGAGCTTGCAAAAATAGATGGGCCTGGGCTCTGTTGCTGTGGTTCAACATTTCTTTTTTTTCTGGTCAATAGGTTGTTGTCACATAGTTTACACAAGCTAAAACATTTTAAAAAAAGACGTCTCTCTGCCCATTTCAACAATTTCCATTGCCTGTGCTGAATACATGGCTCAAACTTGTGTATTTCATGGGTCAGGAAAGGGGGTGGAAATAGGGTTGCCAATGTTCTAATCACACAAAACTGATCACCCTTCCCCCCGCTGCTGCCCTGCCTCTAGGTGGAGAGGAGGTGGGAATTGAACATTGAATTAGGAGAAGCATACTTGTGGCATTTGCTCATAGATTCAGTAATGTCAGTTTGTGTTACTATTGGTCTTATCTCTATTGGCATGCTCCATTTCTAAATTCATTATTGTTTTTATTCATTGATGTCTGTTTTAACCAAAGTAACATCTGAATATTTTACATCCGTATGGTTGAGATTTTCAAAGCCAAATGAGGGATTTAGGGACACAGCTCCCATTTTTCTTAATTTTAAGCCCCTATTCATCTTTGAACATCTTAACCCTAGCTCAAGGTAGATTTTGATTCATGCAGAAACAAAAGCTCATTGTGTACGCATACATCAGCACCAGTTCATTTTGGCTCTGATCATGTTCCCATTCAAGTCAATAGACTAACTCTCATCCACTCCAGGATCAAATACTTTATTCCCTATAGTGAGTGAGAAAAATATGATAATAAAATACTGTTCATAGTATTTAAAATGTAAACCTGACCACAGGATTGGGAATAGGAATATTTGCTGAGTCAGCACTGATTTGTATGAGTCCCATCAAATTATATGTATTGGATTTGACTGTTCCTGATCCAGTTAGGTTGTCAGATTATCTATATTCATTCCAATATCAGTCTGTCTGCATCTGAATGCAAATGTCCATATGGTGGATGGAGTGTTTTGAAAGATCAAGGCATGGTGAAGTATAATGCAGTCCTGTATGCAGCTAGGAAACATCATACAAGCTACTGTCCTTAAATTCATTAAGATGCTATAGAAACTTTCTTATTAAAGACTAACAAGCTCTTTATCAGGCAGATGTTCTGTATGTTTCTCATGGCTTTATTTTCTTTTTTTCTAGGGAGGCTTTCATAATGGACAACCAGAAAACACTACTTCTTCTTTTTGCAGCCACCTTCTGCTCCACTGACCAGACAACTGGTAATACAATATGTGCCTGCTCCTGTTCCCATTGAAGTCATCGGCAAAGCTCCCTTTGCCCTTAATGGAAGCAGGATTGAGCCTTGTGCTTCTTATCCATTCAAATATATGTAAAAAAACAAAACCCTGGTGCCATTTAATTCTTTGTGTAATTCCAGACAGCTCTTGCAACATAATTTCACCAGGAGTGCATTTGCATTAGAATATTAAAGACAATTCCACATAATTAAATTTAAGGCAAATAGTTCAGTGGTTTTTCTTTTTCTTTTTGGGGTTTTTTTTGTTTGTTTTTCAGTTCAAGTGTACTGATATTCAGTGCTTTCAAAATTTAGGGGAAAACTCTTATTACTAAATACAAATGAGCATGCAAGAGCTGACAATTAGCACATTTATATTTGGGAGTAGACTCATGCCAGCTTTGCCTATTATTCCATCAATACATGCAGTTCAGATCTAGTACTGATTGCTAATTGCAAGGCTGCCCAGCTTATCAACGCTGGATAGGTTATAGCACTCCAACATTTTGACTGTTGTAATCAACTCTTTAGCTCTTTGGGAGATGGAAGAATTGAGGAAGGCAATCTCTCAGTATGCAGGTCGTCTTCCTTATGTCTAACAATTCAGGGGGTCATAACCATTTTACCCTTTTGTCAGGTGGTGACCTGCCATTTTGGAATGACTAAAAACCCAAGGCCCTAATACTGCAAGTATTTATTGCATGACATAATGGATACTCCTGTTTAAATCAATATGACTAAAGGCTAGTCTACCTGTTGGGATAATGCACACTCTGGGATGTGATTTCTGAAGTGCACTGGTGTGTTGCCCATTAATTGGTCTGTGTGGTCCCAGCTAGTGGGCACTAAAGGTTGTCTAGTTCATTTTATCGTAGTACTGTTTGAAATGCTTTAGAAGTCACACTGCCATGCTGTGTGCATTACCCTGCTGTGTAGACAAGCCCATAATCCCATGCTAATAAACACTATGCCTCGTAGTAAATGATTGTAGTATTGGGCCCATAAAACACATGTGAGTAACTTTCCCTGTGATCTAAAACTGCAGCAAGACAACACACCATCACCAAACCACAAATACTGGGTATTGTGGTGGAAGATGCTTAAGTGCATATATCAATAGGCATGCATGTGTATACTTTACCATCTTTTCTTGTGACCAGGCCAGATAAGTAAGTCAGGTATGTGTGAATTTCAATATCCTGTCTGTTCATAAGAATGGACCTGCAAACGCACATTGCATCATCCCTTTGCATTCTTGTGATCCCAGGAACTTGCACATCCATGACCACTGGCTTCAGTATGTAGGGTTTGCAGGTGAACTGATAGCTGGAATTTCAACAGGCAGGAGTGGTGGATTTTTACTGATTTTTTATTTTAAGTAGCCATTTTTTCCCCTGGAAGCAAACAGGAACTGAGATTGTAATATTAGATAAAGCATCCAGTAATAATTGAAAAAAGTTATGTTTCTTCAGTCTGCAGGGAAGCTTCTGTTGCAGACATTGTATTCCTCGTGGATGGATCCTGGAGTATAGGAAAAGAGAACTTCAAAAACATTCAAGACTTCTTGTACATCATGGTCAGCAGCTTTGATGTTGGGGAAGATAAAATCCGGATAGGTCTGGTTCAGTACAGTGATGCTCCACGCACTGAGTTCCTCTTGAACACTTACCACCGCAAGGAAGACATCTTGGAGAAGATACAGAAATTATCCTACAAAGGAGGGGGCACAAAAACTGGGGAGAGCTTACAGTTCCTGCTGGAGAATCACTTCAAGGAAACTGCTGGAAGTCGAAGGGAGGAAGGCGTTCCCCAGATTGCAGTGGTGATAACAGATGGGCAGGCTCAGGATAACATCCAAGAACCGGCCAAGGAAATCAAGGACGCAGGCGTCACACTGTATGCCATTGGCATCAAAGGTGCTAGTTTGGTGGAGCTTCAAGAGATAGCTAGTGATCCAGATGACAAGCACGTCTATGAAGTGGAAGACTTCACTGATCTGCAGGATATCTCTCATAATATGCTACAGGTGCTTTGTACCACAGTAGAAGAGGTGAACCAAATTGCCCACGTCTCCCCAGGTATGCCCACAAGCCCCTGTTCCCCTCCCCCACTCTTTTCTCTTCCATGTTCATAGGTGAAGTGTTTAAAACTATGACATGCAATCAAATCATGGGTCTTAACTTCATGCATCTTCCTTATCCCTTTCTCTATCTCATGCAGGCACTCTGAGGAACTAACTTTTAACACACACTTACTGTGACAAGTTCCTACAAGTATCTGTTTAGCTTAAATTATCCAAAACAGCACCATGGGTTGGTAGACTCTAAACACAAACCTACTTTGCTGAGTCAAAAATAAAAAAATCAGTTTGAAAACCAGTTAGTTTTGGTTGGTAGGGGGAAAGTCAACTTATCCTATAGTATAAAGATAGCTCACAACTGTGAAAGAAATGAAACAACTTGCCTTTTCATTTTTTGTGTCACCTTTCCCATGTAGTTTGCAGAAAAGCCACCTTCGCAGACATCGTATTTTTAGTGGATTCTTCAACAAGTATTGGCCAAGAAAACTTTCAGAAAGTGAAGAACTTCCTCTACACCCTGGTTTCAAGCCTCAATGTGAGCAGCGATCAGATCCGGGTTGGACTGGCCCAGTACAGTGATGAGACCTTCAAGGTGTTCTTGCTGAATCAATATTCACTGAAAACTGACATTCTGGAACAGATACAGAATTTGCCATATAGGAGTGGAGGGAGTTACACAGGCACAGCTCTGGATTTTGTCAGGACAACATATTTCACTGAGTCTGCTGGTAGCAGAGCTCTGGAAAACGTCCCCCAGGTAGTCATCCTGGTCACCGATGGGGAATCCAGCGATGAGGTCAAAATACCAGCCAACAAATTGAAAGCCACAGGCATCTCTGTCTATGTGGTTGGGATCAATGTCCAGAATACAACCGAGCTTCAGGAAATAGCCAATAAGCCTTTAAATAAATTTCTGTTTAATATTGACAGTTATGATGTCCTTCAAGATCTCCCCAGAAGCCTTTTGCAAACCATGTGCTTTGCAGTAGAGAGCCAGATTAAAGGTAAATAACTTGCCCTTACAATGGTGGCATTTCTGACACTTTTGGTGCACCAAAGCCAGGGCCGGCTCCAGGGTTTTGGCCGCCCCAAGCAGTCGGAAAAAAAAAAAAAAAAGCCGCGATCGCGATCTGCGGCGCCAATTCAGCAGGAGGTCCTTCGCTCTGAGGCAGAGTGAGGGACCATCCGCTGAATTTCCGCAGAATATCTGGACGTGCCGCCCCTCTCTGGAGTGGCTGTCCCAAGCACCTGCTTGACAAGCTGGTGCCTGGAGCCGGCCCTGACCAAAGCAACAATCCTGATTCTGATCTGATTTACACCAGTTGGTGTAGCTCCACTGGCTTTGATGGAGTTAATCTTGATTTGGGTCCCAATTCAGGAAAGCATCTCTATTGAGGAGGGGAGCTTTAGCCTGTACTTTAAGCATGTAGGTGAGTTCCATTGAAGTCAGTGGGTTTTAAGTATATACCTGAAAGTTAAGCTCATGCTTAAGGGCTTTTCCAAGTCAGGGCTTAAGTCTAATCAGGCTCAGGCTCACAGATTAGGTGAAATAGCTAAAATTCCATCTGACTAGAACTGGTCGAGAATTTTCTGATGAAGTTTTTTCTTTAAATAAAATCAATGTAGTTTTCGATGAACACTTGTTATTTTCCCAACATTTTTCATTTTGAGATTGGCTTTTCTCCACTTTCCAACTCTTTTGAACCCTTTTCAAGAATTTGGAAAACAAAGTGTGTGTGGGGGGGGGGGGGGGGGTAGTAACTATATTTTCACAGCATTGAATTGTGTTGATTAAACAATCAAATGTATGAAAAGCATTTTTTCTCTACTTTCTCAATTCCCCTTCCTTTTTCCAATGGGGGAAAAGGAGGGAACGTAAAAATGAGGGGATTTCTCCCCAAATTTGAAAAAAACAAAAAACATTTTTTCAGTTTAAAATGAAACAATTTTTAGTTTGAAATAGCATTGTGATACTAAATGAAAACTTTTGTGTCCATTTGACGTTTCCCAAGGAAAATCACATTTCTGTAGGGATTTTTTTCTCTCAAAAAATATCTGAGAGGAAAGGTGATCCAGTTGCAAGGATACTACCCTGGGACTCAGACAGTGGTTTTATTCCCCGCTCAGCCACAGACTGCCTGTGTGACCGTGGGCAAGTCACTTAATCTCTCTCTGCCTCAGTTCCCTGTATTTACAATGGGGTATTAGCATTTCCCTACCTCACAGGAGTCTTGTGAGGATAAATGCATTAAAGATTACAAGGAGCTCAGATAGTAGCTCCTTCGGGTACAGCTACGCTTACGGCAGAATGTAGAGTAAAGACACTGCACTCTCAGGTAGCATGGGTATAAATAGCAGTGTAGACGAGAACGTCTGCATGCCTGAACCCCCAGGGTATGTACTCCACATGCCCAAGCAGGCCTCCCATGTTTACACAGCTATTTTTAGCAGTGTAGTGTCCCACTGCCTCCCTGCTGCTGGAGCCTTTCACTGCCACAATGAAAGGCTCCAGCAATGGAGAAAAACTCTGGCAGAGAGGAGGCAGTGGGAAAAGGCCTTTCGCCGCAGTGTGTATATACACACCACAGTAACACGTGTGGATGCAGCCTGCCTTTCACGTCCGTGTGCAGCTACATGTGTTATGCCTATATGCTACATGTTGCTGTAAGTGTAGCCTTAGATAGACATATCCTTAGCTAGATAAACTCCTTCAATGGAAATGATATCTCAATAACAAAAGTAGAAGTGCAGTTTGGTATATGGGTATACAAGCTTTGATTTAACAGAACGGAAAGCCCTAGAGCATAAAGATCAGTGGCTCACTCCTCCTGTAGAAGTAAATGGAAGATTCAGTGGGAGCAAGACTAGGACCCCACGTATATAAATATAGTCAGATGTAGATTTGGTCAGAAATGGGATTTTTTTTCCCCCATGGAAGTTTCACAGGGATAGCTTCGTGGGATGCTTGTCTATACCAGAGAGCTGCAGGAACAATGGTCATATAATGTTATTTCATCATAATTCAGCACCATCCATGCAATAGGCTGTAGAATTCTCAATTTAAAATAGTAGAGAACAACGAGTGCAGTAGTTACAATTTCAGTTTAGTTTACAATTCAAATCCAGACGTGATTCCAAGTTGACAGCCACCCCTTTCACTAATTTGTCACACTTTTTCTTTCTCTTCAGCATTTACAAAGCACTATGCTGACGTTGTTTTCCTCGTTGACTCTTCTGTGAATATGGGGTCTTCTACCTTTGAGCAAATAAAAAATTTCATCTACCAAATTGTTGACCAGCTCGATGTTGGGATTGACAAGTACAGGGTCGGCCTAGCCCAGTATAGCAGGGAAGGCCGTGTGGAGTTTTTACTGAATACCTATAAGATCAAGGAAGATGTGCTCAACCACATCCAGGGGCGTGTCACATTCCTGGGGGGCCCTTTGCAGACAGGAAGTGCCCTGGAGTTTCTGCACGAAGTCTTTTTCAAAGAAGAGGCTGGAAGCCGAATTAGCCATGGCACCCCCCAGTTTGCAGTGGTCATCACCTCTGCCAAATCAAAGGATGACGTCGCAGAAGCTGCAGAGGAGCTGAAAAAGATCGGAGTGAAAGTCATCTCGGTCGGTGTCCAAAATTCTGATCGGGAAGAAATGGAAGTGATAGCCACCTCTCCCTTGGTTTACCAAGTCAATGGAGGGCAGAGCGTCAGTCAGCTGCACCAGGACATTACTAATGTTTTGGAAGCACCAGTTCAACAACAGTATGACTCTGCCCTAGATGCAAAAGTGCCAGCAGGTATAGTATGTCACCAGAGTGAAAACAGCCGCTTGAATATATTTGTAGGTAGAGAAACTCTATAATTCACCCATAAACAAGAGAAATATCAAAGGACTAGGTAGAAGGGGGCAGAATGCAGATGACTGAATTTAGTGCTTGTGAAAGGTTGGACCGCCTATGTAGCCACATGGCAGTAAGGATGCGGCATCTGTGTACGTAAAGTTGCTAATACTTACACTGCATATAACCAATGCAGGTTAATTCTGCTCTCAGTTACACCCAGGAGTTCCTATTATTGATTTCAGAGGGGTGGCCCATTGTGAATAAGAGGAGGATTTTGCCCAGTGTTTTTCTGTTCACTTTTTTCCTAGAGATTGTCCATAGCAAGAGGCTCCAGATTCAGATCCAAAGAAGAACTTCCCTAAAGTCCTGTGGTAGTTTGATTAGGTGTTTTGGTTTGGCTGCGAGAGAGAGAGAGAGACTCAATCTGCAAACTTCCCCAAAATTTGGACAAAAGGGAGTTTAATATCCCCTTATATCTGTTTAATATCTGATTCAGACTTATTTTAAAATGGGCCTGAACCATGAAGTTCAGATCTAAATCTGAACTCTCTGAAGTTTGTAGGATTTTGGAGCGGGTTTTCTTTCATTCCCATCTAGCTCATTACTTGAGCTGTTGGTTTCTTTTAATAAACTATCCCAATTGTATCCTTCAATGATCCTGCAGTCTAACCTACAGTAACCTTGTTATCTTCCTTTTCCTTTGGTTGGTTTGCTTTTAGTATGTTCCAGTGCATCTGTAGCAGACATTGTATTTCTTGTGGATGAATCCAGCAGAATTGGGATAAGAAACTTCCAGCTGACCAGGACCTTTCTGCTCAAAATAGTCAATGCTCTGGATATTGGCCCAAATAATATCAGAGTTGGCTTGGTGTTGTACAGTGATGAACCGAGGCTAGAGTTCACCCTGGATACATTTGAGGACAAATCAGATATCTTGAACTACCTGAAAAAATTGCCATATCGAGGTGGGAGAACATACACGGGTGCTGCCATAGATTTCCTCAGGAAGAAGGTTTTTACTCAAGAGGCAGGCAGCAGGAAAAATCAAGGAGTGCAGCAGTTAGCTGTGGTTATCACTGATGGCCAGTCTTTCGATGACTTTGTTGAGCCTGCTTCTAAACTGAGATCTCATGGAGTTGCTGTCTATGCTGTAGGCACCAAGAAAATCTCAGAGAGTAGCCAGCTGGATAAAATTGCATCTTACCCTTCAAGGAAACACGTCACCAACTTGGAATCTTTTCTGCAGCTGTCAAATATTGAATGGAAAATAAAGAAACGGCTTTGCAGTGAGATTGTGTCACAAACCTTTGTAGTCCCAGTGCGATCACGGACTCTGAAAGAAGGTAAGAGAGAAATATGAAAATCTGGCCCAAAATCTTGCTCAGGTTCATCTGTGGAAACTCACTACGTCTATTGGCTTTCAAGGCTATACTCTGAATTTGCATCAGTGTAACTGAGAGCAGACTGTGGCCCTCTATCTTTGCCAGACAAAATATCCAGGGCCATGAATTCAGTCATATTCTTTATACATTATCACTGAAAAATGGGACTTGTGATGGTATCAGAATGTACAGCTTGGGGTGAGGAGGGGATTCTCTCCCACTCAGGAACCTTCCATGGATCTTCTCCCTACCTACACACAGAAGGAGGGCTGAGTTCATCTGCCCTCTGGTATCATCCCCCTTTGCCTTTGACCCCCTGGAAGACCCTATTTATCTCCAGAGTCCCCTGCCTTGGAAGTCATAGCCAGGGGACATGCACTGTTGCCCTCCATTCATCAGCAGTGATAAATATACAGGCATGGTGATGCCGCTGATGCAAAGATGCTGTAGGGCAGGTTTAAGGCTCACTACCAGTGAATACCACCAATGCAGGGACCTCTCTGCCAGGCACAGACCAGCTCTGCAGGAGACCATGACACTGGGGGCATATTGGGTTAGGAGCAGGTGTGGCTAGGCTGTCCCTCCCCCCTACCTATTCCATGCCACTGCAACACCCATAGGGGCTGTGGTAAGAGGGGGCACAATTTAGGTCAGCCCTCAGGTTTGGCCAAGCCTCCTTTGGGGTGACAAACTATCACCATCATCCTCAGAGGTATAATCAGTATCCCCTTGATCCCAGCAATGGGCCTTAGTGGTGGCTCAGAAAGAATTCAACTGTACGGGACAAGTACTGCATTGATTTACAGCCGGCACAATCCCATTGAAAGAGTGCTCTGCTATAGTGTTAGCAGCCACATTTTAAGCTAAACAAAATTGGTTGTGCCTCCTCCTGTACACACACAAATGCACACATATATATTACACATGGCTGTGTGTGCACACTGATGCAGACAATAGGTTGTCAATAGCCTTGCTCATGTTGGAGAACTTTGGCATTGCAAGTCCTGCAATGCTTGTAAACATCTTATGGCCACATGCCAAGTGCTTGGATTAAGTTATATGTGTGTGCAAAGGATGTAAATTGGGGCAAAATTTGGCCCCATATGTTATCCTAATTCCTATGATTTTTGTCTGCCTTGGGCTTAGAAAATGTAGTAATTTTTCCAACACTAAATATTATAGCCAGCATTTTTTTTGTGATTGCTATTAAACCATACTGTAGCACTGCAGTAATTGAAAGATATTTCACCTTTCCCTTTGTTTCCTCTCAATTAGGTTGTGTGGACACAGAGGAAGCTGATATTTATTTCCTGATTGATGGGTCTGGCAGTATATACCCAAATGATTTCCAGGACATGAAAGTATTCATGAATGAGATGATCAGCACGTTCCAGGTCAGTGCCAATGGAGTTCGCTTTGGCGTGGTTCAGTACGAAAGTACTCCTCAAACAGAATTCACGATTAGCCAGTACAACAGCGTGAAGCAGTTAAAGGAAGCAGTCCGTAATATTCAGCAGTTAGGAGGTGGCACCAATACTGGAGATGCTTTAAGGTATATGAAAAGTCTTTTTGCAAAGGCCGCCAGGGACAGTGTTCCTAAGTTGCTGATAGTCATTACAGATGGCGAATCCCAGGATCAGGTGACAAAGGCAGCAGAAGAGCTGAGACAAGAAGGGATTGTTATATATGCCATTGGCGTCAAGAATGCCGTTGAAAAGGAACTGAAAGACATCGCAGGAACAGAAGATCGAATGTTTTTTGTGAGCGACTTTCATTCCTTAAAGCTCATCAAACATGATATTGTGCAGGATATCTGCTCCCCAGACGGTAAGAGGTTTTCCTAAATCACTCCAATCGCTTAGACAGTAGAGAGCACCTGGATGTGCTCATTATAATTAGTAGTAGTATTTACTATTTGCATTAGCCCAGCACAGATGTGGTGCACATTGAAGATAGCTTTGCTAAATAAACAGGAATAAACAACTTCATTCTTTTGTGTAAATTGTCTCAGAAGAAGCAACACGCTTTGCCAGATGAAATCCAGGCTATCCTTCTCCTCCTGACACAGGGAGGGTATAATTTCGTTGACTGAATATCTCACAAAAAAAATGAAGTCTGACACCAGAGGCTGAAATTCTTAAAGATGGCCTTATATATGTAAATATATATATATATATATATACTATTTACGGTATGTTAGCACCTGAAGGTTCCTACCCCAAGATACTGCACAAATACAGAACAAAGAGCAGCTCCCTGCTCTGAATTGCCTATAATCTAATGCTAGGCTATTTGAGATCCTAAACATACGCACATTTTCAGCACTGTTGGTACAGTCCAGAACAACGTGTGACTGTAGTGCATTGCTCTTCTAAAGGAGATAGATTAAGGCTCTGATTTTGGATCTGAGCATGAGCAGATGAGTTTGTCAAAAAAATGAAGTACTCATTTTAGGACCACATTACTGACCTTATCCAGAGCGGCTGTGGATCAAGGGCAATGTATAAACCGTACAGTGCCGCATTCTAAGATGGGGGAAGAAGATTGTGTAACAAGATGTGGTTGCATATTTATACATGCCCTGGTCATCAGTGGAGATCAAACTCAGTATCTTCAGCACCAGAACATAAATCCTTACTATTTAGACTTTAACAGTAACTGTTAGCTGTTAGTAAACAGCAGCCTTTTATTTGCCTTGATGTCTGCTCCGGAAGACACGATTTTCTGTGTAGTTTTCAGTCTGAGTAGTTGGCAAATACATTCAGGAGGAGATTCAGAATTTTGTCTTCTCTCTTTTCTTTTCTTTCCCAGCCTGTAAGAATATGAAAGCCGACATTATTTTGCTGGTCGACAGCTCTGAGAGTATCCGCCCTGTTGATTTTCAGAAGATGAAGGATTTCATGCAGCTGATTGTGAACAGGTCTGATATTGGGGCTGATAAAGTTCAGATTGGGTTGTTGCAGTTCAGTTCAGAGCCCCAAGAGGAGTTCCAGCTCAACCGATACGGAAGCAAGGCTGACCTAAGGAGAGCCATTTCGGGGATCAGGCAGATTAAATCCGGAACGATGACCGGGAAAGCCCTAACTTTTGCCTCCTCTTACTTTGATGAACCCAAAGGAGGGCGACCCAGAGTAAAACAGTATCTCATAGTGATCACAGATGGGGAGGCCCAAGATATTGTGAGAGAGCCTGCTGAGACCATTAGGGGCAAAGGTATCACCATCTATGCCATTGGTGTTCTCCATGCAAACAACTCCCAACTTGTGGACATTGCCGGCAGTCAAGACAAAGTGTTCTTCGAGGATAACTTTGATTCCCTTACCTTTCTGGAAAAGGAGATTCTCTTTGAAATTTGCAACCCGGAGGATTGTAAGTGATAGTAATAACCTGTTGGGTCTTTCTAATTCTTCTTTATTTTGTTGTGTTTACTGTTAATCCTTTATAAGGTTTGATTCCTCCCCACCCACATATTTCTAGTAGAGATCTTCAGCTTTTCTTCCATTGTGATATTAAGCAATGACAGTAAAGTGAAATGCAATAGCAGAAAATAAGATCACTCTCTTTACAGACCGGAGTCTCATGCTTTTCCTCAGGAGCCGTATTTTATTTCCTTTCAGGCAGGTGTATATTTTTCTTTTGGACAAAAAGAAATGCCCACAGCCCTCCTTTTTTGTTTTTCTTTGAATCTTGCTTTTCGGAATGTCCCTGCACTTTCTGGTTTCAGTTAGCAGTTGGATCGAAAGAACTACTTGGGAGGGAGCAAGGAGGAGAGAGACCTGATCATAACATTACAGCTTTGTTTCCTTTGTTTTGTTAACAGCATGCAAAAGGACTGAAGTTGCAGACATCATATTTGTGGTGCATGGATCAAGAAGCATCACAGACTTGCAGTTCCAGGGCATTCAGAGGATCATGGAGGCTGTGGTGAATGACTCAGTGGTTGGAAAAGACAATGTTCAGTTTGGGGCTGTGGTCTATAGCACTAATCCTCAGGATCATTTCTCACTGAATACGTACTCGGCTAAATCGCAGGTCAGAGAAGCAATCTCTAACTTGACAACTATGCCAGGGCTAACCTTCACAGCAAGGGCTTTGAACTTTGCCAGGGAGAGATTTGGTATGGCTTATGGTGGTCGTACATCATCTCTTAGTGTCACCCGGATTCTTGTGCTTATTACTGATCAGCCAACTTCACCCTCGGATAGACCCAACCTTCCAGCAGCAGCAAAATCTTTGAAGCAAGATGGTATCAATGTCTTTGCTGTTGGAGTAGATGAAGCCAGTAGAACAGAGCTTGAAGAAATTGTGGGAGAGCGAGAGAGATTGTTCTTTGTGCAGAGCTATAATGAACTGGAAAGCTTACACAAAAACCTCACTCATACAGTATGTGATGAGGCAAAGCCAGGTAAGTGAGACCTTTAAATTGAGCTGTTGGTTTTTTTCTTATATGTTTTCTGCCATTTATCCAGATTATCTAGGTTGTCACAGGCAATGTCAGTCACAGGCAATATCCATTTTTAAAATGTTCTATTGAGACAAGGTTAAGGGGTGGTTGGAAATAGCGTAGAGACAATTTCCAGTATGGAAAGCAGCACATGTCAAAATCAGATCCCTTCACCATCATTTTCTTATGCACTTTTCCAGCAAAGCACGTTCTTTACTTTAAGCACATGATTAATCCCATTGACGTTTATGGGAGCATTCGTGTGCTTCAAGTGCTTTTGCTGGATCAGGGCTTTTGTTTCCCTTTTCTCTCATACCAGCATCCCCCCCTTTCCTTCTCCTCTTCCTCCTGCCAGCAGTTCTGTGTGCTCTCCATCCCCCTTCTTTCTATACCAGGACCCCCCATGTCCTTCTCCCCATGCCAGGGATTCTGTGTGTCCCTCCATTTTCCCTTTACCCCATGCCAGGGCCCCCTTTCTCCTTCCCATGCCAGAGGCTCTATGTCCTTCCCCATATACCTTTTCCCTCCATTTTCACTCCATTCCCTCCCCCATTTCCCTCCCACCCCCAGGGTTCTGTGTGCCGCCTGTTCCCCCTTCGCCCTATGCCAGGGTCTCCCTTTCTTCCTCCCCATGCCAGGGGCTCTATGTGCACCCCCATATCCTCTCCCTGCATTATGTCTTATTTATTGGTTACAGACGGGCAGAGATATGCCATGAAAGTGAGGTAAAGGGCCTCACTTCACTCAGCCAATAAAAATGTATAAAGCATAAAAACCCTTTTACTTCCAGAGATAAGGTATTTACCAATTGCTTGGGCTAGCTTAAACTTACCTTACAGGCACCTTACTCCATAATTGTCCTATATAAGGCTTCCTTGAATCTGGTCCCTTGGTCTGAACCATTATGTTGATTTCTATGTTCCTATGAATGGACAAATTTACACTATGTGGAGGGGTGAAAGTAACTTAAGGGACTTACCGGTATGCAGAGCGGCCCGGATCCTGAGCAAGGCGAGGGGGCGGCTTTGGACCCCCAGAAGGGGTGGGGCTGGAGCCATACTCCCCCAGCCAGTCCTTCAGCACTGCCTGGCCTGCGCCGCCCGTGGCTCTGGCGGCGATTTAAAGGGTCCGGGGCTCCCGGCTGCTGCCCCCGCTAGTGCTACCCCGGGGCTCCAGCAGTAATTTAAAGGGCCAGAGCCCCAGGCCCTTTAAATCACTGCTGGAGCCCCGGGACTCCTGACTGCTGCTACCCCAGGGCTCTGGCTGTGATTTAAAGGGCCCAGGGCTTCCGGCCACCAGTAGTGCTACCCTGGGGTTCTGGCAGTGATTTAAAGGACCTGAGGCTCCCGGCTACCGCTACTACGCCAGCAGCCAGAGCCCTGGGCCCTTTAAATTGCTGCTGGAGCCCCAGGGCTCCCGGCTGCTACCACTACTCCAGGGCTCCGGCAGTGATTTAAAGGGCTTGGGGCTCCCAGCCGCTGCTACTGCTACCCCTCGGCTCCGGTGATGATTTAAAGGACCCGGGGCTCCACCTGCTGGTGCGGTGGCAGGGGCGGCTGGGAGCCCTGGGCCCTTTAAATCACCGCCTGAGCCCTGGGGTAGCAGCGGTGGCGGCCGGGAGCCCTGGTGCTCTGGCGGCGATTTAAAGGGCCGGGGGCTCCGGTTACTGCTGGGAGCCAAGGCCCTTTTAAATTGCTGGGCCCCGGGGAAGCTGGTTCTTTTGGCCTCCCTCATCAGCAGCCCTGCTGGTACGATCAGCTGTGTACCGGCTCTTTCTGGTGTGCCATACCGGACTGGACCGGCTTACTTTCGTCTCCGACTATGTGAGAATTAAGCTAGGAGAAGCAAATTTTCAGCATGTAGAGGCTCGCTTGTGCTTGTAGAAATTTACCACAATAATACACTTATATTTAGCAGGACAACTGCAAACGGGTATTTAAGTGTCTAAAGACCCATTTGTGTGCACATTTGTGGTAACAGTGTCTGTAGTTGTGGTAAATATATGCACAAATGTTCTGTCTGCTGAAAAATTAAATGGGCCTTTTTATGCACTGAGAGTGCGGACCTAGGTTTGCAAAATGGGTGATTTTCCCAGCACTAGAATGTCCTCCCTTTCCAAAGTGCTTCTGGGACATGGGGAAAATACCCACATTATTTGGATATCCTACTTCTCAATTCACCTTAAACATTTCTTGAAAAAAGACTCTCTACACCAGTGGTGGGCAACCTGCGTCCCATGGGCCACACACAGCCCGTCAGGGTAGTGTGCTGGCGGGCCACCAGATAGTTTGTTTACATTTGCACAGCTGCCCACAGCTCCCAGTGGCTGTGGTTCTCTGTTC
Source organism: Trachemys scripta elegans (assembly GCF_013100865.1). NCBI lineage: Eukaryota > Metazoa > Chordata > Testudines > Emydidae > Trachemys > Trachemys scripta. The sequence goes on from NC_048299.1 coordinate 75,172,871, forward strand.
CCAGCCAATGGGAGCTGCAGGAAGTGGCGCGGGCCACAGGGACATGCTGGCTGCTGCTTCCCACAGCTCCCATTGGCCAGTAACGGCAAATCATGGCCACTGGGAGCTGCGGGCAGCCATGCAAATGTAAACAACCTGTCTGGCAGCCTGCCAGTGGATTACCCTGATGGGCTGCAGGTTGCCCACCACTGTTCTACACACTCTTCTCCTAGCGCAGGGGTGGGCAAACTTTTTGGCCTGAGGGCCACATCTGGGTATAGAAATTGTACGGTGGGCCATGAATGTTCACAAAATTGGGGGTTGGGGTGCCGGGGGGTAAGGGCTTTGGCTGGGGGTGTGGGCTCTGGGGTGGGGCTGGGGATGAGGGGTTGGGGGTGCAGGAGGGTGCTCCGGGCTGGGACCGAGGAGTTTGGAGGGCAGGAGGAGGATCAGGGCTGGGGCGGGGGGTTGGGGCATGGGAAGGAGTCAGGGGTGCAGGCTCTGGGCGGCGCTTACCTCAAGCAGCTCCCAGAAGCAATGGCATGTCCCCCCCCCCCTCCGGCTCCTACATGGAGGGATGGCCAGGCGGCTCTGTGCGCTGCCCTGTCCGCAGGTGCCACCCCTGCAGCTCCCATTGGCTGTTCACTGAAGTATACAAGCATTGTACAATTCTGGTGTAAACTTTCATTTTGAAATACCAAGCTCACCGACTAGAAGCTGCCTGTAATAAATGTCATGCACCTGAGATAGCTCCTGCAGCACAAACTTGTTCACAAACAAGAAACTGCCCAACCTTCCAGTAACCCAACAGACCTTCTGGTTCCCATGCCATTCAAGGCAGTCAGGAAGCTCAGCATTTTTCTTCTAGAATGCAAGCATTTTTTCTTATTATGACGCTTCAAATTGTGGCAAGAAAGGGATGGTGTTTTACTTGATTACACCTGCTGACTGTCCAATACTTGTCATTCAGTGAGAATTAAAGATTAACCTTATTCCACTGAAAGCCTGACTTCAGACACAAGTTCTGCATAGCCTAGTCTCACCTCCTCTCTGCAAGAAGTCAAAGTTATGGTATATAAAGTGTCCAGGAGCTAGTTTCTCCCAGCATTTGCTACTTGATACATGGTGAAGTTTCTTTCTGTACAGAGGACCTAAGGGTTTAAGTGGAACTTATGTGGTGGATTGACCTTGTGCTGGCATCTCTACACAGAGGGAAATTTCACCCAAAGAGAGCAGGGTATTGGAAAGGTGAAATGGATGAGCATTCCCAGATTTGCATAGCTAAGTAAATTTTTTCCCCCCCTGCAGCTTGTGGCAACCAACAGGCAGATCTTCTATTCTTGATTGATGGGTCATTAAGCATATCTGCACGTAACTTTTCTGCCATGAAAACATTCATGAAGGAAATCGTGGACAGTTTTATTATTGCTCAGGACAAAGTCCAAGTTGGCGTGGTCCAATACAGCAAAGATCCCCAGAAGGAAATATATCTCAATGAATTCCACTCTGACACAGCCATAAAGGAACAGATTGACAGCATTGTCCAGTTAAAGACCTCCACCTTTACTGGCAAAGGTCTGAGGTTTGTCAAGAGCTTTTTTGAGACTGCCAAGGGTGGCCGGAAAAAACAAGGAGTTTTGCAGAGCCTCGTAGTGATTACTAGTGGGCAGTCTAATGACGTGGTGGACGAGGCAGCTATTGCTCTGAGGAATGATGGGATACACATCTTTGCAATTGGCCTAGGGATTCCAAACTCATTTGAGCTTCTTCGAATCGCCGGTGATGCACGCAGGGTGTATGTGCTGGAGAATTTTGAAGTGCTGAAAACCATAGAGAGAAAGATTGTCACTGAAATCTGTGAATTGGAAGATCGTCCTAGCCAGGGTAAGTCACAGAAATCTTTTATTGAGTATATTTCTCTACAGATTCTCTGTGTCCCACACTTTTGTGATTAGTCAAAGGAAAGAAATCACATTTCTGTAGATCACAGATAATTTAGCATGTTTTGGAGTGACATAAAGCAGGCACAGCTACTAAATCTGGCCCTAGAACTTCAGCAGGACATAAGCAGCGGGTGCAGACTAACTCATAAAAAACACAAAGCTCCTATTTTCATGCAAGAGTCGGTAGCAGAGCTGGGTGAAAGTTGGAAATTCCGTTCCATGGGAAATTCTTAAAAAAAAAAAATCATAATAATCATTCCATTTTGGAATGAAAAGTAACAGTTTTAGAAACTTCCTGTGGAAGGGAAAATCTGAAACAAAAATTCTTTAGGAATGATTGAAACGTTTCACTTAGAAAACTTTTGAAATGAAATAGAGCCCATGCTCTCACGCTCCCAGCCCAGCCATGGCTTTCAGGGCTTCTAGACTCCCAGCTACCTGTCAGGCCTAGAAGACTGACACAGAATCATGCGCCTTGCTCTGAGCACCACAGCTGATTTGGGAGACTGGCAGCTTGGAAGCTGGGTCGGTGGAACATGACCAGTGCACCCACAACTAAGCAGACAGTGGCTAAACCCTTGCATGATGTGGGGTGCACAAGGACAATACCTAGATGCTTAACAGATCAGTGCTGAAATAAAAACTGCCCCCACCAGAGCCCAATATTACTGCTGTGGAAATGGAGCATGTTCACATCAGAGAGATGATGTCTAATGAAGCAGCACCTCCTGGTGTTCCTTCACCAGAGAGCAGTGAGCTTCACCAGCAGAGAGCCACATAGTAAATACATTATAAAAATGCAAACTCTCTTAGAGGCGAGAGAGAAGAAAATATTTGATCTCACTGTTTTGTAACAACAGCCACAACAAAAAAACAACCCAAACACATTTGATAAGCTAATTTTATCTTGATCTCTGTCATCTTCTATTTTCCCTGATTTTTTGTCCTTTAAACCTTTTTTGCTGACATCAAAAATTTCCCCCCACTCTGACTGACCAAAACCTTGCATTTCCATTTGTTTGCAATAATTTTATGTATATAAACATACTGAGGGCACTCATACTACAGTGATAGAGGGTCAAGATAGAAATCTGGATGCATGGACAGATAGATTAAAAAAAATCATTTCACAAAGTAAGCATTTTTACATGCAAATGAATACCTCTACATGTGCTGCAGATTCACGTATGCATTTTGCAGCACAATATGGATAATGATTTTTGAAAATGTACATAATGCAGTGCTAAATTAACCTTTGGTATAGTGAATTCAGTTACACCAGGTATAGTTAATTCAGTTACACCAGGGATGAATCTGGCCCACAGTTACAGCTATAAAATGTGTGTGTTCTGTGAGTGTATGTGAGATATAGACACACATGTATAAAATTATTCTACAGACACATGAATATCTATGTATATATTTAAGTGAACTGGGAAAAGGTGACACAGGTAGCAACACTTCTAACAATTTTGACCTTAATCTTTCTGTGCCTCTATTCCCCATATGTAAAATGGAGGTAATAATATCACCTCCCACCTCAAGGGTGTTGTAAAGATAATTTCATTAATGTTTGTAAAGCACTAAGATACTATCATAAGTGCATTATAGAAATGCCCGTGAGGAAATTAATAATGCTGCGTGTAGCGCAGGGTCTGGATGGAGTGCAGTAAATAAGGCATGGGGGGCACACAATTAAATGATGAGGATAAAAAGAAATATTCAATAACTTCCCACCTAGTGAGCACCACCCGTTGTGTGTACTGAATGAGGCATGGGTCCTGTGGAAAAAATAGCATGTGATCATGTAATTATCATACATCATAATGCATATGCACAAGAGGGCTGAATTAAGGTTGCACAGGCAACCTTTGTTCTGGCATTTCCTAATTTTTGAGTGCTTCACTTGCACTCGAGTGAATCTTATTGTAGGTTTCTTCTGATATAATATATACTATATCTGAATGTGTGTTTGTGTCTTTTTCTTCTTTTCTCATGTATTTTTGAATATATATGAGAAAATAAAATAAGAAAAGAAAATGGATTCTCTGTCTGAGTTAACCATAAATATATGTAAACAAAACAATGCAACGTAATACTTATGTTCTCAATTATTGGTACAGCAAATAGAGGAAAGGCACAGGTTACCAGATTTCCTTTCTCGATACTATGGTTCTGTTTCTCTATACTGCTCTGACAGCAGAATAGGGTTAAGAGGAGCTGAGCACCATGGAGGCAGCCTTGTCTATACACAACAGTTATGTTGCTTTAACTATTCTGGTATTGTTTAAAGTGGTATAACCCTCCTGGTGTGGATGCAGTTATACCGCTGGCCTTGTCTACAATAGAAAGAGTTTGCTGATTTAGCTATACTGGCATAGCTATACCCATAAACCCTCCTAATGTAGATTCAGCTTACACTGACAAAAGACTTATTTTGCCAGTATAATTTATACCAGTTCCTAGAATGAAATAAGTTATTCCTGCAAAAGGCCTTTTTTGCCAGTATAACTGTGTCTATAGATGGACACAGCTATGCGGGTATAAGTTTTAAATGTAGACCAGGCTATATAAAGGTGCTTATTCTGGTATAGCTTATTCCCACGTGAGAAGGGGGATAAGGAGGATAAGCTATAGCTGTTTAAGGCACCTTTATACTGGTATAGTTGTGCCCACATTAGGAGTTTGATTGGTATAGCTAGTTCGGTAAAAAAATCCAACCCTTGACCCTCTTCATTACGCTGATAAAAAATTGTGTGTAGGCCAGGCCTTAGGAACCTCATCAGGAAGGAAGGGGTAGCTAAAATACTCCACTGTGCTTCACATTGTCACTTACTGTTAGTGGGCACTTTGGGAGCTACTTTTCACTTCAGTCATGAAAATTCAGTCTTCATGTCTTCATTGTATGAACTCAGTCAAGCCACTTTACCTCTCCGTACTGTTTCCCTACCAGTAAAATACTTGTCAACCTCACATGAATCTGGTGAAGATTAACTGATGCCTGTAACATGCCTTGCCATCCTTGGACCCAAGTACAAAGGTGCCCTCAGATACATGTGCTCAGTTTCCGTGGACTTCCCATTGAAATCAACAAGCGCTGCCTGGGCATGGTGTAAATTGTTATTGAAATACATTGGGCTATGCTAGTTTACACCAACTGAGGATCTGCCCCCTGAATTCTTTTCAAGTAGTGTGGTCCAAGTTCAGGTCAGGCCTCAGAAGAAAGCTCCTGATGAAAACATGCATCCTGTATTCTCGGAAGGACCACATACTAGAATCAGACACGTGATCTGTTCATGGAAACATTTGATCAGAAACATTTTATGGAAGTACAAAATCACAGTTCTATGGCCTTGTGCTGATCTCTGGCACACAAGTGTACTGTAAATCTAGCGTTCTTCATTGATATTGGGACTGTAATTTCAGAATCTGAGTTAGTGTGTGTGTATTTAGCTGCTTTGGAGAAAGTTGTTTTTTCATTGCCAGAAAAACAAATGCAGCAGTAAATTATGTCACAGAGAAATAGTTTTACAGGCTTGAGTGCTGGTGCTATTTCCTAGCTTTTAAAACTCTGTGATTCAGCATGCGTAGCCAAAAGATTGTAATTCAGCTTAGTAACAAATAGTTTCCTCCAGAGGGCATTTTGTACTGTAAAAGGAAGTACTGAACTTTAATAGTATAAAGGATGATAGCCAAGTGGCGTGAAATCACCAGAAGCCTGCAATCTATTTTGTTAACTATAGGCTATGTGCACCTCAGTATTATGAGAGTGAGGAAGTTAGTATCAATTGGCAGTTAATAAAATTATTATTAACCCTTAAAAGGATGAGGCAACAGTTTGCTGGAGCATCTATGCCAGTATAATTGACTTACTTTTTTAAGTGACAAGTGACACAGCACAAACTCAACTTTCTGGTGCCTGGCTTTCTGTATCGGTGATGAGTAAAGACTAGCTGAATGCCTCAACCCAAACATTCTTAATTTCTATTCTATTCTCTGTACTCTGACATCCCCAACCACCTCATTATCCCATCTCCGCATTTCTCACACAAATGAGTGAAAGTGTAGGAGAAAAGGGAACGTGAAGGAGCAGAGAAAGGATTAAATTGAACAATTATAGTTAATGACTTTAGCCATCAGGATGCATTCATAGCAAACTAAGCAACTGCATTGTCCTCTAAAAACATTTCAGAGAGTCACAATTGGAGAGGAAACAAAAGAAATGGGGTGTTTTGTTTTAAAGATATAATTGCATCAGGCAGAAATTGTTGACAAGTGGGCTACAGTGGAAACTTAATTACAGGTGGATAGTGTGGTCAGGAGAGACAGAACAAACTTCAATATAGGGATCAAGGGATTAACAAGATACAAAAAACAATACGTCAGGTGGTATGGCTGGGAAAAAGTAGCCAAATCACAAAATATTGGCCATTTTTTATCACACTTTGTAGGAACTCTTCCATAACCAGTATATGCCATACTTTACAGTACTAATCACTCACTGTCAAGATGTGTTTCCCATGTCCTCCCTTCCCTCTTCCTTTCCCACCTTCTGAGTGTTTCTCTTACTCACTGATTGATGTCTAATGTATAATTCGATTCTGTGAATAATTACTGCCAACCACATTGCATTGGAGCCAATTGCACTATTCACAGCAGGAAGCCCAATGCTCAGTGGTAAGTGTTTACAGGATCAGGCCCTTAAATTCTAATCTTTTGGGAGCTGAGACAATCTCTATCATTTGTTCTGTTAAGTGCCCCTCATGTTTAGGGTACTAAATACTTAATAGTGATGATCAATCCATTTTTTTAGCTATGCTTTTGGTGACGCAAAAGTTACATCCAGTTAGAGCGGTGTGTGTGTGTGTGTGTGTGTGCGTGCGTGTGTGAGATAGTTTCTCTCTCTCTCTCTATGAGCAGTAATATAAGCCAGCTCCTCAGCTGGGATAAATTGACGTAGCCCCGTGCAAGTCAATGGAGTGACACCAATTTACACCAGTTGAAGATCTGGCTCTCTAATTCTCCTAATTTTAAATTGAGCATGTTTTGTCACTGGTGCAGATAGAAAACAAGATCATAAAATAGTGCTTGGATTGGATGACTGATTTTCTTCCTTGCCCCCTTCTCAGATTGCAACATAGATGTTTCTGTAGGAATTGATATTTCGAGGCGCATGAAGTCTATATCTGCACTGAACGAGAAGCAGAAACTGCAAAAGTACCTGCCCAAACTTCTGCACCGAATGGCGTCCTTGACTAAAATCAGTTGTACTGTTGAGTCTCAAATCAACACCAGGTTCAAGTACCAAGTGTTTACACAGAACGGCCAGTCCTTATTTGACTCCGATTTTGAAGCCTATGACGAAGAGATCCTCCAGAAATTCTTAGTTGTTCAGACCATTGTAGACACCTATCTGAATGCAGACTTCTTACAGTCATTTTGGGAGAAATCCCTCAGCCTGGCCTCTGCTAAAGTGAAGGTAAATAAAACAGAATAAATTATATTGTTTCAAAGTATATTAAGTCTAGTGCTGGTGAACATTGCATGGGAAATAAAGACTTCATGAATGTTCTTTTAGATAAATCCTTGGATTCATTTTGACAGCATTCATGACCCCTTGCTGCAAACAATTGTGTAAGTGAATTTTTGTTCCTGGAATTCAAATACTTGGGCAAATCCATATGCTCACAAGTATTTACATGGGAAGTTTTCACATGTCCATCTTGGAAGCAGTTAGTAGGTTAAGGAGCAGAACAGTATTCTGTAATAGATGGCTAATCACACAACCCGAGTAGTAATGACTCAAAGCAAACATCATCGCAAATGTTTCATGGCAGAAACATATTCACAGAAATCACTCATTAAATAATTTCAAATAACAAATGAGTAAAGTCGAGGTCTGTCCGTGGATAATTTACGAACAGAGAAAAGTGGCTATATTTGTAGACTAACATGTCCACTGCAAATAGTTCATCCAGGTTGAAATGAGACCAAGAGAAAGCAAAGATCTAAAGGGCTGATCCAATCCCTATTGAAGTCAAAGGGAACCTTTCCATTGACTTGAATAGAAATTAGACACCTCCTACGATTTCAGATTCAATGCCTTTTATGTTTTTTTCTGATAAAAAACTAGTTCTGGAAAGACTTTTTACATACTAGGGCACTGATTCAGAAAAACATCCCTCTAACATATAAACTGTATCTTCCAGAGAGAGCTTATTTTAATTCTTACAAAGTATTGGTAGTTTAGAATGGTCTTAATTTAGAGTGCTCACTGAAAAGTGTATTCTCACTTTCATTCTGAGGAGCAGACACAAATCCCCATGCTGGCAGGTAAGAATATAAACTCCATATTCAGCATTTGTAGAATTCTTTCTTCTCAACATAGGTGCATGGAGTGGTGCATATCTAATGTGTTTTTTTTTCTTTTCTTTTTCTGTTAAAATCTGTAAAGTGCAGGTCTTCTCTGAATGATGACTATAAAATGGCATCATGAGGGCCCACTTGTAATGCATCTCAATGATTTCTGAACAAATTTGCTCAGTTTACATATAAAAATGTTATTTTTCTAACTGCGAACTCTACTAATGCAATGTGGAATCTGAGAGTTGAGATGAGTTCTTCCCTCCTAATGCATCATCACTAGTAACAAAGATTCTGCAGATCTAATGCTGCTCTTAGCTACATCTGTACAATTCCACTGCCATCACCATTCTAGGAATTGGAAGGTAGCTCAAACTTCATACCCATTTAATTCTTGGCCACACTGCTGAGACAGCCAAAAGGGCACCTGTTATTACCCTTTGTTCTGGCACTTGTGTGCGTGATGTAAACATCTGACTATTTACTTCGAACAGGACTGAGATCATGAATTCATTTTTCATAAGTCACTGAACAGCAACACATTTTTGCTCATCAGTTGGATGAGACACAAAGATTCTGGTTCTTTGTGGTTTGCCGTTCATCTTTTGTTATGTTTGAGTATGGAATACTGGACCCAATCTTGAAGTTATTAACTGAGCAAGGCTCGGATTTATTCCAATCAAAAACTGATCCCACCATGCTTAGAGTGGGAACAGAAAGGTACTTTCCAACACTTTGTGATTGATTATTTGCACAGCAGAGGCTCAATTTGCCACTGCATCTGAGCTCCACTAGGGCAGATGGGAGGCCTAATCTAACTTATGCCACTGGAGACTTGATACCACTGGAGGATGGGGTAGTGAAGCTTTGCTTCACCATACCCCCTGTCTTGGTGTCAACATGCCCCCTCTCTCCTCCTACCCTGGGGCTGTGGAGTGGCTGGCGCAGGAGCTGACTTAGCCGCATATGCCAGCCTTACACCAGTGGAGAGTTCCCGTGTGCTAGGGGAATTCTCTGCTGTCCACCTATGGCTGAATCAAACATCAAGTAGGCAGAATGGACCAGGGATCCCAGCCCAGCATTGTTATGTTGTTAGTCTGACAGTTCAAGTCCTGGACTGCCATCACCCAAAGGAAAAACACTGCTTGCTCTAAATTCTCTCAGTTACACCAGGGTCAATCTGGAGAACTCCACTGACTTCAGTGAAAGTCCTTCAAATTGTAAACAAGAATAGAATTGGCCCCTTGCCCAGCACACCTGGGTACTTAGCTAAACTGGTTGTACTAATAAAAGTTGCAGTCTACAAGGTAAATCCTTCCAAATGGAGCCATTGTCAAACTAGAGATATTTTGGGGCTTAATTACCATGACTCTGTCCTTTTTAAGCTACATTGTCACCAATTTTCAATACTAAATTGTAATTTTTAAGTTAACCTGGAATATAAACTCATCAAGGATTGCACAGCACTTTGAGAACTACCAGGGAAAGCGGTGGGTGGTATTATTATGGTTGTTTTTTCATATTTTCTGCCAACCACCTTGGTAATTCAGGGTTTTGTTCATAGGTTCTCTTAGTGTTTACAGATGGGCTGGATGATACTATAGAAATGCTCAGAACAACAGCAGACTCCCTTCGCATTAAAGGTATGGCCTGTTATGACGGTCCAGGGTTTTTTGGTTTATCTTGCAATGTAGACATACCCAAAGAGTGCTACATTCCTCTCCCACTGCGGACCTTCCACATACTCATGCTGATCTGCCCGAGAATTCTTGGTAAGCACCCTCCCTTCTCTGGGTGAGCCAGGGCTCTCAATTCCCTGAATGATTCATAGACTTTACCTCTCCCAGTATGATCATGAGGGTTTCCGCCACCAGCTCCATTTTCACTCTAGGATAATAATTGTTAGAGAGTTTATTCCTTCACTCTCCCACTTCCCTGGTCCTTCTCGCATGAACAGAGAGCAACAATACCCAAAGTCTGAAGGTGCAAACAATTCAATGTTTATTGGGATGAACTTCCAGCAAGCTTAAATCCAAGTCCCTTTTTCCTTATTTTCAAATCCCAACTTACTTCCGGTTTGCCCCTAATTTATATAGTAATATTCACAGCTATACCTTAACCAATCATTCTACTGAAATTTACCTAACCAATCCTAACATATTGTAACACGATTAGCTAACCAATTATATCCCACCACCTTAATTAGTTTACACCCAGCAAAATTAATTATACAGCAGACAGAAACAATCACAGAACCAGACAGAGACCGTGCAAATAAACATAGCAAAGTGGGAACTATAATGCCAAAACAATACAGAAGTGAGGATTTTACAACTACATCTATACAGACATTAGGGTTTCCCAGCTGTGTCTATTGATAAGTGAGTTCTTACCAGACAGAAAACTATGAAACTAAATTTCCTTTTACATCTGCTAGGCTTTTCCCTTTCTCTGGAGGTGATAGATCAGATCACCTTCCTAACAGCCCCAGATCGCCTTATTTCAATATGGCTAGTTTGGAATGTGAGGATGTGACCACACGCTTCCCAGTTTATGGCTGCCTCTTAGCCAAAGGTATTGGCCTAAGAACAGGGCCTCAGACTGTCACAGTGAGAGAAGGCACTTATACGGATTCTTTCTTTTATACCTCTATAAGTAGCTAAATGATAAACATATACCTAAATTCTTAAAGTATAGGCCTTTACAGACAGGCCTGAATATCTATATCCTAACAGTAATCTTTTTATTAAACCAAGAGGACTGACTGTTTTTGTTTCTGCCACTTTTAGTGTGATTTAAAGTTCCAGATTCCTCTATTTTCCTTTCTAAGTCTAAGAACAGAGACTGTATGATGATCTCTCACCTTGCTGTAATAGCAAGGAGTAAATGTAAGCACAGAGTAAATAGATGGCTGCCTAAGACACTGCATTTCAGGAGGCAACATAACTTTGGAAGGAATTTTACTCCAGAAAGTAGCTGTCTGATCTTGAAAATATTCACCAACTGAAAAGTTGACATTTTTCATTGCAGGTCAGATGAAACCTTTTGAAAAGTTTCATTTTGGTTTCGACCTTCTTTCTTTTTTAATCTCCAGTTAGCTCAAATTTTGAAACAAAAAGTCATTATGAACAGGAAAAGCAGCACTTTTCGTTTTGAAAATATCAAAATGAAACTGACATTTTCAAAATCCTTTCCTCGACATTTTTTTGAGTCGGTAAATTTGTCGAACCCAACCCTGTTCTGCAAATGGTTTCGGTTTTGACGAATCCACATTTTTTTGACAAAACAGATTAATTGAAAAATTCCTGACCAGCTCTATTTATGGGTCACTTCAAAAACCAAATCATTTACGGTCATTATTCTAATTATTAAAGCAGATCAGATAAATAACAGTTTTAACATATTTCTTTTTAAAGGCCTTGATGCGCTTTTAATGGTTGGCCTGGAAAATATGCAGGATTTGAATGAACTTCAGGAAATAGAGTTTGGCAGAGGATTTGGATACAAGCAACCTCTGAGCATTGGATTTCCAGAACTTCCAAACATCTTACAGAAAGACCTTGTAAGTCCCTTTGTGACATGAACAAAGACAAAACCCATCACATTTTGACAATCTGATAGATAAGCTAGTATATCACGAATTGTTTTGCAGGACATGGTTGCTGAAAGAAAATGCTGCAATGTTCTTGCTAAGTGTGTTGGCGAACATGGTTTTCGTGGTGTAACTGGACCTCCTGGGAGGAAGGTAAGTGTACAAAAGTGTCTACTGGTTAGTTATTTTGTTTTGCCAGTCTTTTTTTAAAGTAGTTCAGTGCTACACACATAAAACACCTGCAAATCTTGCCAGTACAACAGGAAACAAAAGCTTGATCATTTCTCTAGTGTAAATTTTATTCTAGTATAAGTTTTTCTTAAACAATTATAGACCAGTAAAACACACAGAAAAACAGGTGGCCTTGGTGACTTTTGACACTAATGGCCATTGGACACATTCCTTTGGCCAATTCAGTAATCGGAAATAACCCTGTCCCTTCCTCACTTGACCATGACAATTATGGCTAATTGCCTTTGGTAGCTTACTGCTGCTGTATTAGCAATTTGAATGCTAGCTGCCTTCCCATTAGCCACCAACATAACCCCTCTCTTGTGCTTTCTCGTTCTTCTTTCTCATCCCACCTCTGCATCCATGTGCAGGAGTTGCCACACCTGGCATCGTACTGTCCTTCCAAAACTTCCTGTTTAAAACAATCTTGTTACTCACGTTGCTTTCTCGGATACTTTCCTGAAATCCATCAGATCGGGTTATGGGGGGCTCTATTGGTTGAAGTTTTCCCACTTGAAATGGTGCTATAACATGGAGCATGCCAGCCACCCCACACAGATGCTGGTTTATAAAACAAACCGTAGCCATTTTTCTTGTATAATATTTAATAATAATACTTTGAGTTGCTATAGTGCCATTTATTTGAGACTTGTTATTAATTAAATAAATAAATTAAGCTTTGCTTTGTAACACTCCTATATTGTTGTTCTAAACATTTTACATATGAGTAAACTGAGGCCCAGAGATTAAGTTCCAGATATTTCAGCTCTGACCTCCTTTCTTTTTCTGGTCACAGAGCATGGAAGGATCTGGCCCTCTCCATTCTATCTGCTTCTTTAATAAAACGCAGAGTGAAAAATATGTCTCACTTAGAAGAGAGACAAAAAATTGATTATAATACACTATTGCTGAATGAATATGGACTGGAGAGGAGGGAGGGGGAAGTATTTGCAAACATTGATTCAAACAAGGGCCATGAATTATCTTTGACATTCACAACCCTTTTCTTTCATTCTAGGCTAACATTCATAGCATCATTCTTTTAGTTACAAGTATATTCTTAGAAACCAAAGACTTTTGTGCAAATCTGTGCACTGGTCAATCTGTTTGATCTGGATTTGTTTTCCCTTTTGCTGTTTATAAAAAATTGTCATCCACTCAGGAAGGCGAAACTTTATCATGTGATTAGAGTGAATTGTCTGACTTCACAAATAATGAATAGTTGAAGCAAATAACTTGTAAATAACCCATAGGTTGGAACATGCTCCTGTATAATGGTCAAACAATTTCCAATAGCAGACAAAATTAGCCTGTTCGTGGATAATTTGCCATCCAAAGAGGCTTAATTAACTATTTCCTATAAAGAAGTCATCATCTTGACAGTGTAGACTTTGTAGGAAGGAAAGGAAAGACAGGTGTAAAAACCACTCTTTTATGGCAAACAGCCAGGGTTTCGGAAAGACAGTTTCTCGGGTTATTTTTAATAGTCACAGAAAATTTAAACACCCTCTTCAGATATCTGTTCACTTATCATATCCCCTCTTAGTCCTCACTTAGGCAATATGTATATACGCAGTTCTTATTTTTCCTCATAAATCACTCCTGTCAGCTCCTTGCTTATTTTTGCTGCTCTTCTATGAATCCCTCTATTTTGTCAATTTCTTTCTAGCAATATGGTGCCCAGATGATAAAAGCAATAAGCAAGACACAGTTTCAGCAGGCCTGTGTAGACATTCCTTGTCCTGTGACATGTAGCCTTTGAAACTGCAGACGACAATCATTCAAGCAAACTTTGGTGCCGTATTATATTGAGAATTCATGACTAATTGCCTGTCCACTGCCATTCCTAGTTCTTTTTCAGCATTTTGGTTTTCCAGGCTTCTCCTGCACACTGAATGTTTGCATTTTGGGTTATTTTTCCCAAGAGACGATGAGTTTTTCATCATTCCAAATCAAATATAAATTGAGTCTTTGCATATATCTTTAATATCTCTAGGTCTCTTTGTAATATATTATTTCTCTGTTCTCAATAGTATTTAACTCCTTACAGTATAGTACCCTCTGTGAACTTTGTTAGCATGCTTATTATTTCCTATTCCAGATGATTAATGAAGATATTGAATAAAATGAAACCTACCATTGACCTCTCTGGTGACAACCAGAAAACACACCAAAGGCTTATCCTGAAACTGTATACTGAACACTGTTCTAATTATTATTTCTCAAGTTTAAATGACTTTTAGTAGTGGAAATGTCCAAGATGCAGCTTTTTTTCTCCCCTTTATAATTGACTCTGGTTTGAAAGGTATGTTTTCTATCTGCACATGCAGAGTTCTGCAGCCATTAAAGGAGAACTCTGTTGAGGAAAAGGAAATCTGAGACAGTTTTATCTTATTCATTTGTTTCTTTCAGGGAGGTGTAGGCTTCCGGGGATCTCCTGGCCATCCTGGTGAGGAAGGTGGAATTGTAAGTAAACATTTTGCCTGCCTTCATTTTAAGGGGGATGTTGGGAACCCCCCACAGACCTTGGAAAATGTACCACCACTGCTTGTACACAGAAAGGGGATTGCCTACGACTTCTACTGCACGTAGTTTTTGGTGAATGTAGCACCAAATGATTTGCCAACATCACAGGGTGGCTGTTGTGGAACTCGGAGTAGAACTCAGATCTCCTGATTTACACTCATGTGCCTCTCACACAAGCCCATCCTTTCCCTCTCAGCATAAGCCAGCATATCATAAGAAAAGCCAATCATAAGTATAGCAGCATAAGATTATTATTTTTGGTGCATTTACCAATGGCTTTGCAATGAGTTATTTATTACTGCTGTAGACTTCAGCATAACACACACAAGGCTAGAAATGTTCTTCCCCCCCAACCTTTTAAAATCATAAATTCTGTTGAGACATCACCCAGAGAAGGCCAACAAAAATTAATTTCTTTACCAGTATAAACACAGAACTAGTTTTATAGTGTTGCAGCCCTGTCACTTGGACATAAAGACTTTTATTGATGGCAGGAAGGCTGCACACCAAAAACCCATTCTGAGATAACTATATAGAAGCATGCAAGCCCCATTGGAGTAATTTCTGCTCTCGGCGTGTGCTTGGCTAGCTTGATCTTGCCACTGGAGATGCTGTCTGGGGCTGGCCAGAAGACAGCCCGGGTGGAGCCGGCAGTGAAAGAGAATGCCTCCGAACTGGGACTGTGGAGAAAGCACTCTCTGTTGCTGTGCCCTCCAAACCCAGAGGCCATGACTCACCTTAAGCAGCAGATAGATGGAAGAAATCAACTTTCCCAAATTTCAGGTCACCTCCATCCCTGCCCAGAAGGGGGAGAGAAAAAGGAGATCCATCGATTCCTCATTGTCTTGTGGATGCTATAACCTAAAAGCAACTCCCATGCCCTCACTTTCCCCTATTAGCTGCTAAGCCCTCCAGCTTTTCCTGACTTCAATATAAAAATCTGCAGCACACTGAGAATTTGAGGAAGCCAAAACAATTGAATGTAATAAAATAACGAACACAAGGTATACTGTGCTGATTATACTGTATTGGACTGAGGTGGGTGGTGCATTGAGGAGGGGAGAACTTGAAGGGCAGTACCACATAACTACAGGCTCCCTGCTTTATTATTCCATGATACCCAGCTCAAAATTTAGGTGTAATGTGTCAAATAGGACACGGGGCTATGCGTAAGGCCCAGAATGCAGCTGCATTATTGCCCTTGCACTTGTTGTGGAAAATAGACCACACGGTTGATTTTGGATCAGACAGCCTGAGGCTCCTTTATTGATCAATTAAACATGCATGCATGGGGGAGTCAGCTAAGGCAGCCGAACACCCACCTGACAGATAACATACGAGAGCTTATATAGGATAAAACCACAATTAGTAATACATACTTTCTTATCAACATTATTGCCATGTTTGAAATACAATATCCTTAAAAGGGAATATAGCACAATAAGCTTTCCTGTTATTCTTAGTTTGCCCTTTGTGGTTACATGCTTCCCTAAAAACTAACAGTGGGCAGTTATGAATCACCAGCCTTGTGATTACAGGTAGTTCCTCTTCTGTACTTTTCCTTCACCCTGCCTTCAAAAAGCCCCTTTTCTTCAAAAACCCTCTCTCTTTCTGTTGACTTGACTAATGTTCAGGCCCAAGCCAAAATATAGGCCTACCTGATCCAATCTAAGTTTAGGCCCAGAAATCTTTCTACAACACACTTTTATATAGTGTTGTGCCAGTATATCACTATTTTATACTTGGAACCAGATTCTGATCCCATTTGCATTAGTGTAAATCTGGAGTAATTACACTGGTAGAGAAGAGGGTCCAGGGATTGCACAAGAGGTACAAGGCTCCTTGTGCCTTCCTCCTCCCTTATATGTCTTTGCAACTGTCTCTCACAATCAGACCCAAAATGATCTCTCTCTCTCTCACCCTGAATTTGATTTTTTATTAATACAATATTCTAAAGAGTCTTGGTGGAAGATTTTGCTACTGTCTTTGGCGGCTGCTCCTGGATGCTCCTAAAGTTGTCTCCATTTTTTTCAAAGATTGCAGATGTGATCGCTCAGACAAGATTGTTGCTAAAGATTCTTCCACCTTGTATTTAGTTGTGACACTCTGAGTTTCTTTCCCAGACCTGAAGAAGAGCTCTGTGTAAGCTTAAAAGCTTGTCTCTTTCACCAACAGAAGTTGGTCCAATACAAGATATTATCTCACTCACCTAGTCTCTCTAATATCCTGGGCCCAACACGGCTACAACAACACTGCAATCAAAATATCTGTGTCTTTTCAGTCTACATGTCATCCCTAAGAGACCCGTAGAATAATCCTTCCAGGATTAGATGTCCATATGAGAGGAAAGGGGTATTCAGTTCAGGACAAGTTATAAAAAGAATCAATCTTCCAATATCAAGATTTCAGAGTCAGGAAGTTTTTTCTGTGTGGTGGTGTGGGGACAAAACATAACATGACAGTAAATGCTTAGAACAGTGATACAGCCCAAACTTCGCAGGGACTGACTCAAAGCCCTTTGGCTTCCCATTCACTTCAGTGGGCCCTAGTCAGGTCCCTAATGCAGTGGATGGTGATAGTTAAAGAACCCTGGCTTGCTTTAACTGTAGATTTTTAAATAACCAGTGACCAATTTTTAATGCATGAATTTTAACACTCTGCCTTGCTTTGTAGGGGGAGAGAGGTCGAATGGGCTTCAATGGAACTCAAGGAGAAGGAGGATGCCCAGGCATTAGAGGTCCTAAGGCAAGTGTTAGAAGCATTCTTTACCCCTCCCCCCTTTTATTTTTACTTTCCATATATCTATTTTGCACCTAGAAGAATTCCCTTCTGTGCATTCTTTAAGGACTTGTGGACGGCTATGCCCTGTTTTCAGAATACCAGAGTAACCCTCTAGCTTCTGGGTGTGCTGGGCTTGTATCTATTCTTAGTGGCTCTGGCCAGGACAAGAGCATTGCAATGGTGGTTGGAGAGTCTGCTGATTCAGCAGTTCTCCAATGAATTTCCCACCTGCGGAGCTGCTACAGAGCCCTCGTGAGGAGTTAAAGTTGAACCAACCTGATTGCTAGGACAGGAACAGAAATGTCAATCTGCCCTGGAGCACCAAGGAGCTTTCATGGTGTAGATTCTGAAACTCGATCCCTCATTGGCATCTGCCTGTGATCAATTCAGCAAGCTGCTTCTTGCTCCTGCACCAGCTCTAGAAAACACTTCTGCTGCTTTTTGGTATAGTTTAAATTTTAACACAACTTATTTTTAATTTCAGGGAGCAAGAGGCTATCGAGGAAGCCGGGTATGTGTTCTTTCTATAGTTTCTTCCAGCAAAACCGCTCTTGGTTATACACAGTCCTGTCATCTTTACTTCATGAGGTAGGATGAAAGTATGAAAGCTAGCTAAAGACCAAGGCAAAGGGTATCAAAAATTGAGTTTAAAAACATTGTGTGGATATATAATGTATGCTGGGTTGGGAACTGCTCCTAGACTATTAAGAGACAATGGACATGTGATTCATTTGAACTGAACGACTGCAGAAATTTGACCTAAATTGCTCACAGTGAAAAAGTCAGCACTAGTTACCAATAAAAAGCAACAAAGAGTCCTGTGGCACCTTATAGATTAATAGAGGTATTGGAATATAAGCTTTCGTGGGTGAATACCCACTTCGTCAGACGCATGTGATGAAGTGGGTATTCACCCATGAAAGCTTAAGCTCCAATACATCTGTTAGTCCATAAGGTGCCACAGGACTCTTTGTTGCTTTTTACAGATCCAGACTAACATGGCTACCCCTCTGATACTAGTTACCAATGTAACACTATTGGGGGCACAAGAGAGGGTTGCCAGAACTTCCCCTAGCTCTGGTTAGCTGGTTCTAGGAGGTAATGCAAAGGTGCCAGGAGTGGGTAAGTCTGTTTCCTGAATTCCTTTACCTCTCTCCTTTTCTAAAGATCTAAAACCCATGACAGTAAAAGGAGGGTCAATTCAGCCCTGATGATTGATTTAAAAACCATTGCTCATTTTGGCTCAAATAGATTGAAATCTAAGGTGGGATTTTCAGAAGAGCCTAGTGGAGTTACATATCCAAATCACACTGAAATTCAATGATAGTAGAGTGCCTAATTGCCTTAGGAAAATGTCAGCCTTAATGTGTGCTCCGTAGACAAAGTGCAGTCTAAAAACTAGTGCAGTCCTTGAATCAAAGCCCACACTGTTGATATACAAAGACTACTTCACCTTTTTTGGCTACCATTACGCAACTTCATTTGGAGAGCATATATCTTTCATTGCTAACATTGTCTTCTGGGATGTGCATCTTCAACTCAGCCATAACACATGCTTCAGTCACTCTACTCGTTGTGTCCACTTAAGTTATTTAAAAATGAAACTCTCCACTCCAAAGAAAGGATTCAATACTGGTAACTCAGTAAGGTCAAGAGAATCAGAACTTTGGTCTCATGCAAGCCTTTTAGAGACAGTTATTCAGAAACAGCTGTACTTTAAACCACGGCTCAGATCTGTTAACACGGGAAAGAAAAATAAAAAAAATGCAAAAACAAAAGTGGTGATCTCTTAGGATGTGGTTGTGGAATATTTATACAGTAAACACTGATTTGTGAACTAATAGATTTGGAACAGTCTACTTTTTTCTCCTTCACTAACTAATGCAATTTGCCTCATAAGCATGTAATATATAGTGTTAATTACTGCCAAGACCAAGCTAACAACCATTTACGAAGATATTAAAGCTATCAGATTATGAGTCCCATTGACTTCAGTGGTCTTTAGAAGAGGCCCTTAAAGTCACTTGCAAGGTATTTGTGTATTACCCATTTCAATTCTCAAGGTAACAAAACAATGTATGGTCCCTTTTCATCTCTTTCTTTATTCCAACTGAGCATCAGAGTAAATTCCTTCTTTTTGTAAAGGGTAAACAAAAGGAAAAGACGAGCACTCCAAGTACCATTTAGTTTTCAATTAAAAGAAAACTATTTGGGCAATTCTAAAACATTTCAGGAGTTCCCTCACTGAAAGTAATGTCTTGTAGCTGTAAATCTTCAGGACAATTACATTCAAAAGTCATATTCTTCATTTGAACAGCAAATTCACATTACAAGCTTCTGAGATTTGGGTTGCTATTTTATAAGACATTGTCTTCCAGAAATGGCTGATATTTTTTCTGATTTTTTTAGTGATAAGATCTCAGCTGCAATACAAAAAGGTGACTGTAGATGGTGTAATGTATTAGTCCTACCAGTTCTGTAAAAAAAAAAAAAAAAAAAAAAACCAAAACAAAACCCAAAAACCTGGTTGAAGAATTTCAGTTATGAAGTGAATGGACTACTTTCAGATCCCATTAACCCTTTTTCTAGATTAACCAGAGAAATCATTGGCTTTCCCCTGGAGCTCACTAGGTCACCCTCTCAGAGCTCTTAGCTCTTGCTACCTGGGAAAGGAGTAATCAAAAGCAGGTGTCTCAACACTAATTACGCACCCATCAGATTGGCTCTAAGAATGTTTGAATAAATGACATCTTTAACACAACATGGAGGTATTCACAGTTTTGAGTGAAGCTGGTTTAGAGTCAAAGTATCAAAATCCACCCTGATGCCAATAAGCACAATTTTATTAAAACAATCCATTAAAATAATGGTTCTGTGCCTTTATTTGTCCCAAAGTCTACAAAACTCTTACATAGTTACTTCTACTTCCAGTAAAGCGATGTTTTTCTAAGAGAGATGCTCTAGGAATTATTTTTGGGAAGTTTCTAGTCTGTGTTATACAGGAGGTCAGCCTAGGTTCTTTCTGGCCTTTGAATCCATAAATCTATGAATTATTACCAGCTGTTAAGTATAACAACCACAATATAAAATGCCCTAAAAAGAACCCAGTACACTATAAATAAGTAAAACAATTGAGCACCAAAAATACAAGAGAACCTAACTGCTAGATCAAATGCAAACTGATTATATCCTGGAAGCTGAGAGATTTTAAGGATGCCGGTGGTAAAGGAGATGTGAAAAAATGACTGATGGCAAAGTAAAGAGAGTTCTTATTCTTGAAGTTCATATTTTTAATAACTATTATTCTTACTTTTGAAAGTATTCAAAAGCATGTTAGGTGCTTTACTGTACATATAGAAAGACAGATTCCTCGCCCCAAAATGCTCACTAGTGTGCTAATGTGGATTTTTATTTCTACCAACAGGGTGAAGACGGTGAAAATGGAATTGATGGGATTGATGGAGCAGAGGTAACCTTTATTCACATGTACTGAATTAAATTAATGAGGTTCACCTGAAAGAAAGAACATTATTTGTTTGTATTTTTATTTTTCTAGGGAAAACAAGGATCTCCTGGATCTTCCGGAGAAAAAGGCAGCGCAGGAAGACGGGTAAAGTGTATTTAGCCCTGATGGAAGCTTCTGTCACCTTTCCGACTTTACTGCCAAATCTGCAACCTCTGTGACCTCTTAACAGCTGCACATTCTCGAATTATTTGATATAAACTGGGTAGATATATTTAAAGTGTAAAAGCCAGATTCTCAGCTGGTGTAAATCAGCATAGCTCCATTGACTTAATAGAGTTATGCAAATTTATGGCAGTGAGGATCTGGCCCTAAAGCTCTAACGATGACATTAATACAGTATTCTAATTGTATGTGCTTTCTTCATGACTTAAGGGTAGAAAAGGACCTAGAGGAGAACTGGGTGAGCGTGGAGAGCCTGGTCTAAGAGGAAACCATGTAAGTAAAGTCTATGGTATCTTTTAACTTTTGACAGACTGAAAAGACTTTCAGTGAAGTGAATAGCAATAGAGCTTTTAATCTTCATCTTTGAGTCCAGGTTTGTCATATAATGTCCAGATTTTGTGATGAAGTTGCCTCAAATGTCAATTTTGTTGTAATGTTTGAGGGCATCCTAATAATCCTGGACCATGCACTACCCTGCCGAGGAAATCGGGAATAGAACTGGTCAGGAATTTTTATGATTAAATGGCTTCTGGTTGGAAAATGCCAGTTTGATAAAACTGAACCATTTTGTGGAAATGTATCAGTTTCTCAGGTCTAGGGTGGAATTTCTGGTCAAAGAGAGAAATCCCCATGCCAGAATTTCCAACAGACCTGTGGTTAGGGAACTCAGTTGGGATGCGGAAGACGCAGGTTTAGTTCCTTGCTATAACTCAGACAGAGCAGGGACTTCTGGCTATTCCAGGGAGGGAGGGAGGGTCTCTCTCTTTCTCTCTCTGATGGGATTTTTGCTGGATGGGAAAACTATTTCCTGCCTGTCTCTGAAAGGGAATTTTGAGTCTCTCATTAATGGCTGGAGGTTTGGCACCTGAAATCTATGGATGTCCCAAGATACATACCCATCTTAATAATACCAGAGAGGGGCAGCAGCACAGGCCTCACTGCTTCCTTATCCATGGTAACACAGCCCCTTCTGGAACCATTCTAGCATGCAGTCCCTACTGCTGGCTGAACTGAACCCCATCCTCTAAAAAGATTTGCAGCCATCTGGAGGAGTTACTGCTGATTCCATTAGAAGAAACTTGGGGGCTGATGTCTGGTTGGAAATGGACAACGATGGAGAGAGCAGCTGCTTTTTGACTCCACCCCTCCTTGTGATGAACTGCAGAGCCCTAATCTTATGGCGGGGCTTCAGCAGCGTCTGAGGACCAGAAGTTAGAATGCAGAGGAGGCTCTGCTCTCTCCACACCATTGGTTAAGGACCTTTTCAGGTGCATTTTGCAGCCCTTTTCTCCAAATAGCAAAGGGTATCATGTGGCTCCTGCTGGTTTCTAATGCTCAGTTAACACTGTCAGGTGTCCTAGTAACAATCAGGTGTCCTGGCCCCATTGAAGCAAATAAGAATTTAGCCATTGTCATGAGTTCAGTGGGTCAGGATTTCATTCCCTGAGTCCAACTGCATTGTATTCAAAGAGGACAATATCCATGTATAATTCAATTCATTTCAGGATAAAATCTTGCTGAAGATCACTGATTATGTTCTTACCAGCACATGTAAACCCCTGCTTTTGCATGGGTTTAGCTGTTGGGCCAGTTAATCCACCATCTGAGCAGTCTCCCATATGGTAACCAATGAAACTGTTGCATCCAAATTAGCTGTAGGGAAATGGTAAGATTGGTTGAGTTACCTCTTATATCACAATGGTCTGGAACTCTTGGCATGTCATAGACACTGAGCTACTGTAGCTATACACTGCACAGGTGTTGTTTGTAAAGGCACAATGGCTGAGAACTTACCACACAATTTGTAACAGACCATAAATCCCAGTGATGAATGAACATGGTGATATTCTTAACAAAAAAGAGCTCTCAGCCATGCATGTAGCTATTTCCATCACTTCCCACTGACTCAATAGGCATTTTAGGCTTCAGAGTAACACACAGAGTGACAATCCTGGAATCTTATTATATAGACCCTGGGTAATTATACCTAAACAGACAAATCAACCATTTAATTACAAGCTTGAATTCATTGCCCATCCAGATACTTTCTTTTCATCTCTTTGGGCAAAGAGCTCTTAGTTTCTGATTGTGGAACTGCATCTGCAGAGGCCTCTTGCCACCACCATCTTCTGAATTCATCCTTTTTATTATTATTATTATTACTCTGCTCCTATTTCCATATCCTGCCTTTGCAGCTACACTAGCAAAGAAGAAATTACCAAAAATGGTTAACGTCGTCTTGACTTTTTCAGGGGGATCCTGGAATTAACAATAATGTCTCTGGTCCAGAGGGTGAAAAAGGAAAGCCAGGGCAGCAGGTAAACACAGTTGTGCACTGTTAAGGGCTAACAGGGCTATGTGGGGAGGAAAACGGTGTGTTTCTTAGAGGGTTGAGTTCTATCAGTTTTTGGGGGTGAGCTGCTATTTAATTTTATATTTTGCTTTATAACCTGCGTCTGCAGCACGTAAGGCTTTGGAGAGGTGTGCCCCTTTTTTCTTATTGTATCAATCCATAGAAATGCCACGCTGTGCCTACAGCTGGTAATATTTTTGTGCTTGCCGATGGATGTCGAATGCAGTTTGACCAGAAGGAAGATCATTTGTAATTTGTTACCTGGATTTAGCATGAATATATTTCTACAGAAGACTTCTCAGGGTGGATTGAGACCACCAACTTCATTTCTCATAGGCCTCTAATCAGTGAAATACCACATTGCTTAGAAAAAAAATAAATCCAGCATTCTGAATACCAAAAACATCCTTGTCAGCTTGCTAAAAATGATTTATTCCTTAAGAGTAGACTGAACTCCTTTCTGACCTGTCTCTTCAGATTTGGATACATGCTTACAAAATGTCTTCTGAATCCTTTCTGGTTAAATTAGATTTGCTGTAAGTGGATGGGGCAGGAACTTGAAACTTAGTATATGTGTGTACAGTGGAGCTGATCCTGATCGGCAGTGATGCAGTACAAATAAAATAACCAAAGGAGCTCTGCCCATATTTCCTCGTTTCTTGATTTCCAAGTTGTAAGGAAGGGTTTATCTACGTTCTACTCAAATACCAAAGTTAGAGTACAGTGGGTATAGGCATATCCATATGAAATCTGGTCACATCTCAAAAACTCCTTTGTCTACAGGAAGCTGATTGACTGACTGTGTAAAAATATATCTAGGTTCTAATCCAAATACCATTAAAGTCAATGGAAATCCCCCTGTTAACTTCAGTGGGTTTTGGATCAGGCCCCAGACCTTAAGAAGTTGCCCTTTTTGCATAATTGCTTTTCAGAGAAAAGCTGGACTTTAATGAATTTCTGGCAACAAAAGTCACTGCTTTCTGATTAATCTTTCCTCAGAATCCCCACCATCTGCTTTCTTTGGAAGACAGAGACAGAAAAAAGATCCCACAAAAGCCTTTATCTAATCTCAGATGGTTATGGTTGAAGGGTTGGAACCCAAAAGCAGACCAGTTCCTTCTGGCTAGATACTTTTAATTAAACACACTTCTCACAGAACTAGGTCTAACACATGCTGTGGTTCGGATGATTACAATGCAATTAGAAGAAAACATTTTCCAGGAAAAATATCAAAGAAGGGCTATAAAAAGAAACACGTGTACTTGATATCTTTTAAAAAAAGGCTGACTTTTCGTTTTGCAGGGAGAACCAGGAACAGATGGAGTGCCAGGAGAGTCGGGTGCAGAGGGCACTGATGTAAGAGCAGTTATCCTTATGGAAGTAGCTGATCTATAGCTGAGGATGCAATGATGTTCCCATTTATAAGTCCAATTTTGCTCCCCACTTTTTTATCCCCACAAAAAATCTACACCAAAGGTATATTGGCCTCAAGTTTGGAAGGGTCGGTCTGTGATGGAGATAACTGTTTTCTACCAAATTTTAAATATATCATACAAGGAATTTCTGATTTATGACCACCCTTGAGCCTTGTGCTCAGTGGGGACCTTGGACCCTCCATGAGCCTTAGAAACTTGGGAAAGTCACCAAAGACAAGCCTAATCCCTCCTCGCCAACCCATAAGCCTTAGTAAGCTTCTTACTCCCCCCACAAGCCTATATAAGCTCACTGGGTGCTGACAAGCCTATTTTGACTCATTGGAGTCGGAGGAGCCTATTAAGGCTGAGGGGATATTTGCTGAACCTCCTTCGTCTCCAAGGAAATGAAGGCAATGGCCCTGCTAATGCTCAGGAATGGGCTGCTTACTGGTCCCTCCTATCCTGGACTTGGGTGAGCTCCCAAAAGGCCTCCATGATGTTTAACAGTGTCACTATGGTCATGAAGGAAGCTAGGGAGAGCAGAGTACTTAGGGGAGTAACACAGTCCCCACTGCCTAACATGCATGGAACCAGGACTCTCCTTCTGCTGACCTTAGCAGTGGGGATGGGGAATGGGAAAGTCATCCTGGAGAAGGCAGTTTAGATACCTTCCTTCTGAATTTCCTACCATTCTAATGACTGTATTTTGATAAATGTAATACTCTTGTAAAGTTTCTACTCTTAATTTACTGATACGAACACTCAACCTCAATTTCACCTTGACCAAGGTATTTTGTCTGGGAATAGCCATTTCCTCCCCATTAATGTACCATGTTTGGCTCCAGGGCCATTATTTTTCATTTACTGGTCATAGTTCTGGATAAATTGCACTTGTCTTTCCCTCTTAGGGTGCAGGAGGTCGGCAAGGCCCCCAGGGATTAAAGGTCAGTGATGATTACTAGTATATGCTGTGTGTACATAGCTCTCTCTCAAGTCTGAGCTTTTGCCTGTCTTAGAGGGGATATTTTCAGTGTGATCACAGAAACTGAACACAAGTATTTAAGAATCAGGAAGTCCATTGCAAGCCTACTCGGCCTTTAGGTCCCAGGAAACACCCGACCAGAGGTCTTTTTGATTTGGAGGGGCCAAAAATGTAAAGGAGAATCTTAGCTTTCCCTGAAATAAAAGTCTGTTTCTAGCTCATTTTTTTGCGACGGTAGCCTTGTCAAACTGATATCAGCTGAGGTAAGTCAATCACTTAGGTTATAAGGAATGATCAGCTGGGCTCATTCCTGCAACACAAGGCTGAGGGACCTGATGATTTTCTCTCCAGTCCTTACCTGGGAAAACACAGACTTCACGTAAAATGACCTCATTAAATGTGGGGTATGTCCAAAGAATCCTTACGCCAGCCCTGTGTATAGCGATGTGATAACAGAGAACTGGGATTGGTCATGTTTGATGTAAAGCAACAAAATGCCATCTTGCAGGCTTGCTTAACAAAGGTTTCAGAATCAAACCAGAAGGTAGATGTCCAAATTTCCCACTGGGATATGCAAGTGGAACTTCCATTTGAACTGATGAAATTTGCATATGGATAGCCAAAGTCAGAATTTTGCCTCTGGTGCTAAGCCAAGGGACTCGTGCCATTGCTATCAGATAATGGGGCTATAATCACTGCTAGATAAGAATGTGAGAATTGTCTAGCCTCTAAGGCCTGGTCTACACTATGGGTTTAGGTCGACTTTAGCAGCGTTAAACCGAATTAAGCCTGGACACGTCCACACAACGAGGCCCTTTCTTTCGACTTAAAGGGCCCTTTAAACCGGTTTCTTTACACCACCTCCGACGAGGGGATTAGCGATAAAACCGGCCTTTGCGGGTCGGAATTGGGGTAGTGTGGACGGAATTCGATGTTATTGGCCTCCGGGAGCTATCCCACAGTGCTTCATTGTGACCGCTCTGGACAGCGCTCTCAACTCAGATGCACTGACCAGGTAGACAGGAAAAGACCCGCGAAGGTTTGAATTTCATTTCCTGTTTGCCCAGCGTGGAGAGCACAGGTGACCACGCAGAGCTCATCAGCACAGGTAACCGTCATGGAGTCCTTCCAGGATCGCAAAAGAGCTCCAGCATGGACCGAACGGGAGGTACGAGATCTGCTCGCCATATGGGGAGATGAAGCAGTGATAGCTGAACTCCGTAGCAGTAAAAGAAATGGAAAAGTATTAGAAAAGATCTCCAAGGCCATGAAGGACCGAGGCCATAACAGGGACACACAGCAGTGCCGCGTGAAAATTAAGGAGCTAAGGCAAGCCTACCACAAAGCCAGAGAAGCAAACGGAAGGTCCGGGGCAGAGCCGCAAACTTGCCGCTACTACGCGGAGCTGCATGCGATCCTAGGGGGTGCAGCCACCACTACCCCAACCGTGTGCTATGACTCTCTCACTGGAGAAACACACAGGGAAGACGGTTCGGGGAACGAGGAAGATGACGATGGAGGTACTGTAGGTAGCTCACAGCAGCAAGGAAGCGGAGAAACCGGTTTCCCCAACAGCCAGGATCTGTTTGTTACCCTGGACCTGGAACCAGTAACCTCCGAACTCACCCAAGACCCTCAGGGCACACAGGAGACCTCTGGTGAGTGTACCTTTGTAAATATTTGTAAACATTACACATGGTTTAAAAGCAAGCGTGTTTAATGATTAATTTGCCCTGGCAATCGCGGCCAGTACATGTACTGGAAAAGTCTGTTAACGTGTATGGGGATGGAGCGGAAATCCTCCAGGGACATCTCCAGAAAGCTCTCCTTTATGTACTCCCAAAGCCTTTGCAAAAGGTTTCTGGGGAGGGCTGCCTTATCCCGTCCGCCATGGTAGGACACTTTACCACGCCAGGCCAGTAGCACGTAGTCTGGAATCATTGCATAACAAAGCATGGCAGCGTATGGTCCCGGTGTTTGCTGGCATGCAGACAATATCCATTCCTTGTCTCTCTTTGTTATCCTCAGGAGAGTGATATCATTCACGGTCACCTGGTTGAAATGGGGTGATTTTATTAAGGGGACATTCAGAGGCGCCCGTTCCTGCTCTTCTGAACAGAAATGTTCCCCGCTGTTAACCATGCGGTGGAGGGGAGGGGTGAAGTGATCATCCCAGAGAATCGTGTGTGTGTGTGTGTGTGGGGGGGGGGGGGGGTTTACTTGTGTTTGTGCCGCATGTTAACCGGGAAACTGCAGCCCCCTCCTTTTACATTGAAACCCCATTTTAAATGGACAACCCAATTCATCCTTGAGATGGGAAATGCGCTGCTGTTTGCAACCTTTCCCGCATGTTAAGAAGGTTAAATAAGCCAAAACACTGTGGCCTACGATGGCTGCCTGCAAGCCGAAATATGCGACCTTGTAATGAAAGAGTGTACCCATTGTTCCCTAAAATGTGTCTTTTTTAACCACCTCTCCCTTCTCCTCCACCAGCTGCAAATGTTTCTCCTTCGCAGAGGCTCGTGAACATTAGAAAGAGAAAACGTAAGACGAGGGACGAGATGTTCACGGAGCTGCAGATGTCCTCCCACGCTGATAGAGCACAGCAGAATGCGTGGAGGCAGTCAATGTCGGAGATGAGAAAAGTCCAACATGAACGAGAGGAGAGGTGGCGGGCTGAAGACGATAGGTGGCGTCAGCTTGCAGACAGACGGCAAGAGGCAATGCTCCGTCTGCTGGAGCATCAAAGTGATATGCTCGAGCGTATGGTTGAGTTGCAGGAAAGGCAGCAGGAGCAGAGACCGCCGCTACAGCCCCTGTGTAACCAACAGCCCTCCTCCCCAAGTTCCATAGCCTCGTCACCCAGACGCCCAAGAACACGGTGGGGGGGCCTCCGTCCACCCAGTCACTCCACCCCAGATGATCGCCCAAGCATCAGAAGGCTGGGCTTCAATAAGAGTTAAAGTTTTAAAATGCAGTGTGTCCTTTTCCATCCCTCCTCCCCCACCCATCCCTGCTACCTTGGCAATTATCCCCCTACCTCTGTAAGGAACTAATAAAGAATGCATGAATGTGAAAAAACAATGACTTTATTGCCTCTGCAAGCGGGAGGGGAGGGGAGGGTGGGGTGGGGTGGTTGGTTTACAGGGAAGTAGAGTGAACCGGGTCGGGGGGGGGGTTGGAGGGTTCATCAAGGAGAAACAAACAGAAGTTTCACACAGTAGCCTGGCCAGTCACAAAACTCGTTTTCAAAGCTTCTCTGATGCGCACCGCGCCCTGCTGTGCTCCTCTAACCGCCCTGGTGTCTGGCTGCGCGTAATCAGCGGCCAGGCGAGTTGCCTCAACCTCCCACCCCGCCATAAATGTCTCCCCCTTACTCTCACAGATATTGTGGAGCGCACAGCAAGCAGCAATAACAATGGGGATATTCTTTTCGCTGAGGTCTGAGCGAGTCAGTAAGCTGCGCCAGCGTGCTTTTAAACGTCCAAATGCACATTCCACCACCATTCGGCACTTGCTCAGCCTGTAGTTGAACAGGTCCTGACTCCTGTCCAGGCTGCCTGTGTATGGCTTCATGAGCCATGGCATTAAGGGGTAGGCTGGGTCCCCAAGGATCACGATAGGCATTTCAACATCCCCAATGGTCACTTTCTGGTCCGGGAAGAAAGTCCCTTCCTCCAGCTTTCGAAACAGAGCAGAGTTCCTGAAGACGCGAGCATCATGTACCTTTCCCGGCCATCCCACGTTGATGTTGGTGAAACGTCCCTTGTGATCCACCAGGGCTTGCAGCAGCATTGAAAAGTACCCCTTGCGGTTTATGTAGTCGGTGGCTTGGTGCTCCGGTGACAAGATAGGGATATGGGTTCCGTCTATGGCCCCGCCACAGTTTGGGAATCCCATTTCAGCAAAACCATCCACTATTGACTGCACGTTGCCCAGAGTCACTACCCTTGCTATCACCAGGTCTTTCATTGCCCTGGCAAATTGGATCACAGCAGCCCCCACAGTAGATTTGCCCACTCCAAATTGATTCCCGACTGACCGGTAGCTGTCTGGCGTTGCAAGCTTCCACAGGGCTATTGCCACTCGCTTCTCAACTGTGAGGGCTGCTCTCATCTTGGTATCCTGGCGTTTCAGGGCAGGGGAAAGCAAGTCACAAAGTTCCATGAAAGTGCCCTTACGCATGCGAAAGTTTCGCAGCCACTGGGAATCGTCCCATACCTGCAGCACGATGCGGTCCCACCAGTCTGTGCTTGTTTCCCGGGCCCAGAATCGGCGTTCCACGGTATCAACCTGCCCCAGTAACACCATGATTTCCACATTGCTGGGGCCTGTGCCTTGTGAGAGGTCTATGGCCATGTCAATTTCCTCATCACTCTCGTCGCCGCGCTGCAATCGCCTCCTCGCCTGGTCCGGGTTTCGCCTTGGCATGTTCTGGCTCTGCATGTACTCCAGGACAATGCGCGTGGTGTTCATAGTGCTCATAATTGCCGCGGTGATCTGAGCGGGCTCCATGATCCCAGTGCTAGCTATGGCGCCTGGTCAGAAAAAAGGCGCGAAAGTAGTATCTGATGGACCAGGAGAAGGAGGGCGGGAGGGAGGGAGGGCCGAGTGACGACATGGCGTACAGGTACAGGAACAGGGAGAAACACAAACAACTGTCACACAGAATGGTCCCCCCAAAGATTAAACTGGAAACCCTGGGCTTAGCAGGCCGTTGATTTCACGGAGGAAGGGGAAGCAAATGAACACAGAACAAATCTATTTTTTACATCTTAAGGTGGCAGCCGACGCTGCAGCATGAGTGACAGCCATACCAGTATGACGATGACGGATACCAATCATAATATGCCATCATCTGCCAAAAGGCAAGGGGCTGCTGCTGTGTAGCAATGCAGCCCCACGTCTGCCAGCCCCACGTCCGCCAGCACCCAGCATCGCCCTCGGCCTCTTCTGGGTGCTTAGCAGACAATATTGGGCAATTGGCAGAAAATAGTATATTATGACTGGTAACCGTCATCATCGAAACAGTAGCATGTCTGCCCAGGTGGCCATGATTGACAGCCATACCAGTACGACGACGACGGGTACCAGTCATAATATACCATCGCCTGCAAGGGGCTGGTGCAATGCAGCACTACGGCTGCCAGCCCCACGGCTATCACTCATGCTACACCGTCTACCGCCAAAAGGCAGTTAGCAGCTGCTGCTGTGTAGCAATGCAGTCCCACGTCTGCCGGCACCCAGAGGACATATGGTGACGGTGAGCTCAGCTGAGCTGAGCGGGCTCCATGCTTGCCGTGGTATGTTGTCTGCACAGGTAACCCAGGTAAAAAGGCGCGAATCTATTGTCTGCCGTTGCTGTGACGAGGGGGGAGGGGCCTGACGACATGTACCCAGAACCGCCCGCGACACTGTTTTGCATCATCCGGGCATTGGGATCTCAACCCAGAATTCAAAGAAAAGGCGCGAACCGCTTCTCGGCTCGAGCTGTGGCGCAAACGTAGTATCTGACGGCCTAGGGGAAGGAGGGAGGGGGGCCGAGTGACGACATGGCGTACAGGCACAGGGAATTAAAATAAAGAACGGTGGCTGTGCATCAGGGAGAGACACAAACAACTGTCACAGACTGGTCCCCCCCAAAGATTAAACTGAAAACCCTGTTGACGGAGGGAGGGGGAAGCAAATGAATACAGAGAAAATCTATTTTTTACATCTTAAGACGACGGTGCAGCGTGACTGATAGCCCTCGGCATCTTTCTGGGTGCTTGGCAGCAAATACTGGGCGGTGTATGACGATGGTCTTCAGGCCTATTGCACGAGCTGCTGCTCAGGGAAGACTCTGCTAACGTGCGATGACCCGACTTGTAATAGGCCGGCTAACAGTCATAATACACCATTTACTGCCAAAAGGCAAGCCCCACGGCTGCCAGCACCCAGATCGCCGATGAAGGCTACCAGTCTACTGCACCGTCTACCGCCAAAAGGCAGTTAGCAGCTGCTGCTGTGTAGCAATGCAGTCCCACGTCTGCCGGCACCCAGAGGACATATGGTGATGGTGAGCTCAGCTGTGCTGAGCGGGCTCCATGTTGTCTGCACAGGTAACCCAGGTAACCCAGATAAAAAGGCGCGAATCTATTGTCTGCCGTTGCTGTGACGGGGGAGGGAGGGGCCTGACGACATGTACCCAGAACCGCCCGCGACACTGTTTTGCATCATCCGGGAATTGGGATCTCAACCCAGAATTCCAAGGGGCGGCAGAGACTGCGGGAACTGTGGGATAGCTGTGGGATAGCTACCCATAGTGCAATGCTCCGGAAGTCGACGCTAGCCTCGTACTGTGGACGAGGTCTGCCGACTAGAGCACCTAGAGCATTTTATTGTGTGGACATACACAATCGGCTGTATACAACCGATTTCAATAAAACCGGCTTCTATAAATTCGAACTAATTTCGTAGTGTAGACATACCCTAAGGCTTACACATATTTTTCAACCATTTAAAAATTAAAAAGTTAGTGAAGGGCAAGAGCTGACCACTGAGAAGAAGGGAGGCAGGCTGGTGCAGATCCACTATATTAAGCCTCCTTAAAACCAACACAAAACTCGGCTGAAGGTTTGTAAATATCTGCACTACAGTTGACAAGGCAAGACAGAGGTGAATGATTCCTTCAAGCCTTCTACGTCTGCCAGGTGTGTGTGTGTGTGTGTGTGTGTGTGTATGCGTACACACACACACACAACCAGAGCTCCCTCTTCTTCCACTACAGGGATACCAACAATGAGACCTGATTGGAAATTTTCCAAATTTTGTTGCAAAATGGCAATGAGTCAAACCTGAGAAGTTTTGTGACAACACTTTAGGTTAAATGAAGTTTCATTGAGTCACAAGCACAGTTCCAACTGAACCCTGTTATTTCCTTGCCAGCTCACCTAGTGGGCTGTTGGGGACAGTCTGCCCCGGGCCAGGGACCCCAAGGCTTCCCAGCTCCCAGTATCAGAATGTGGAGCCTGGAAACCCTGGGAGCCTTGGTTCTGACTGTGGCTTGTCTTCTAGCTCTGTGGCCTGGAAGTCCTGAAAATAGACTCATAGACTTTAAGGTCAGAAGGGACCATTATGGTCATCTAGTCTGACCTCCCGCATGATGCAGGCCACAAAAGCTGACCCACCCCCTTTCCCTTGACTCAGCTGTTGAAGTCCCCAAATCCTGTGATTTAAAGACTTCAAGTCACAGAGAATCCTCCAGCTAGCGACCCCCGCCCCATGCTGCGGAGGAAGGCGAAAAACCTCCAGGGCCTCTGCCAATTTACCCTGGAGGAAAATTCCTTCCCGACCCCAAATATGGTGATCAGTAGAACCCCGAGCATGCAGGCAAGATTCTCCAGCCAGACCCTCATTGACCATTGATACTATTTACCAGCGATGGCACGCTGTTGATTAATTGACTAAAATCACGTTATCCCATCAAACCATTCCCTCCATAAACTTATCTAGCTTACTCTTAAAGCCAGAGAGGTCTCAGCTCTCAGGACATCCAGACTCTCTCCTGCTGAGCTGGGAGCCTGAAAGCCCTGGGAGCCCTGGCTCCGAGCTTAGTGTGGGTTCCAGGTTCCTGCCACTGGAACCAGGAGTGTAGCAGCCCAGGGAGCCTTGTGAGCCCCAGCTCAAGCCCTGGCTCTCAGGGTCTAGGTGCCTGGCATTGCATCAGGGAGCCTGGAAGCAGTAAGAGGCCTGACTCGAGTTGTGGCTCTCAGGGTTCCAGACTCCCAGCCACAGAGCAAGACACCTGGGACAGCTGGTTCCCCAGGCTGCCTGACTCTCGGGTCAGCTTGCTGCCCAAGCTGCGGAAGTTGGGCAGACAGCTGGCCTGGGAGTTTGGAAGCCCGCTGGGCCCTGTGGTCTGCCCTGGAGCTGGGGGACAGTGGAATCTGGGGAGCATATTTGATTTTGGAAAGACTGTGTTTCCAAAATGGAAAAGTTTGGACTCTCCAGTTTGCAGGAAATTTTGAAATGGCAGAATTTCCCCATGAACTGGGAATTCCAAATTTCATCCAGCTCTAGCACCAGCAACACATGAACTGCTTCTGGCTCTCACAAAAATAACACACAGGATTGTAGTCGGCCCAGGAAGAGAAATTCCAAGTGCTGGAACGCTGATGGTCTTGATTAGGGATAGTAGATATGCATCTGAGACACAGAAATATAGGATGGGAATGGACCACCTGGGTCACTGAGTCCAGTCCACTGCTATCACAGGTGACCCATCATACAATCCCATTCGTAAATTTATCAAGCTTCATCTTAAAGCTAGGTAGGTTGGTTGACCCCACTACTTCTATTGGAAGATTGTTCCAGAACCTCATTCCTCTGATGGTTAGAAACCTTTTTCTGATTTCCAGCCTAAATTGATTCAGGGCAAGTTTATAATAATTTATTCTTCAAACTGGTTGTTAGTTTTTAAGGCAGCTTCATTTAAAACTAACAAACAAACAAAAGAATCCCCTGACCCCAAAATCAACAGCTGTGTTCTGATTGCAAACAGACCTAGCAAATCAGCTCCAAGATATTAAAATATAGAATTCTGTGAATTACAACAGACAGAGAATTCCAGAACTAGTGGAATTGATGGGAAAAATTAACTTCCAAACTATTGGGCCCAGACATGTTACAGGAATAGATTGAACACAATTGTACCACAGTAATTACTTCTGATTGGAGGTGCCGGGAAAGAACCGCACTGTTTAACCCCTGCGATGCAACAAAGAAGAGAAACACTGTAGAGAGGTTTAACTGATGAAGATGTTTCTGTCTCCATTTTATCGCTGGTTAAGTTTTAGGTAGTGTACCGGAAAAAGAATTGTTTGTCTCAGGAGTCACTTCAACAATGCAGTTACCAAAGAAAATCTAAAAGCAGATGGATCCAATAATGAGCTGGCAAAAGTAAAATAACATTGAAGAAATTCAAGAAGGTTCTGTGATTTTTAAAAGCAGGGAAACAAACCCTCTCCCTTGTACCTTAAGAAAATATGGCGGGCCTGTGATGATGTTTATAAACCAGGACTTTGCTTATTCTGCTTGCGTGTTATATCCCTTTACCCTACCCATCTTCTGTCTTGTCTGCTTAGGTTTTATGTTCTTAAGGGCAGACATCATATTACTCTGTAGAGCACCTAGCACAGTAAGGTCCCGTTCTTGGTTGACCTCTAGGTGCTCCGTCAGTACAAATAATGATGTTGGTGATGTATGATCACTCACTTGGAAAAATATAGTGTCTCAATAAGCATGTCTTGATGTTTCTGATTCTTCATATGTTTTGGGTAATAATTTTTCTGATTTTTCATTTCTCCTTTTACTAGTCTGCATCTTTCTCTAGATCTCATCAAGCAATTTCCCAGAGCTGTTCGCTTGTTTGCCTTAACAAAAATTAAATGTAGAGAAGCTTTGCGCTTTTGCCTCTGGCTCTATGGTACTATCTTCAGCCTAAGATTGTGCCTTTAGGGCCCTGCCCTACACTGCGGGAGAGAGCAGAGCTCCACCACCTTATTGAATACATGATGCTATCCATGGCTGCTATCTCTTACAAAATGGTAAGAGCCAGGTTCTTTCCTGATTTACTCTCTGGGCAATCCCCTTCATTTCAATTCATGCAGCTGTGGTGCCAGTGATTGGGAACTACCTGGGGGTGGGTTTGGTGGGGGGGGGGCAGTTAGCACACTTCCAGCCACTGGGCTCAAATAGCAATTGTTCCACAGCACTGTAGCTTTTCTTCAGGTTGTGTATGAGTGTGTGTGTGTGTGGAGTTAGCCCCTCAAAAATCCATTGCAGTTCACCTGCAAATAGCTGCTGAGTTGTACATGAGTTTGTCACATTTTCCCCCATGTGCACATGATATGCACTGAAATGCTTACTTGCTTCTTATTCTGGCAGCATTTCCATTAGGGAGCATGATAAAGGACTAACGGCTGCAGGGTTTCTCCACCACAAGGAAAAGAATGCTATGAATAAATGTAAATGGACTGCCAAGCACAAAGAGAAACTTAATAAATAACAATAGCATCCAAAATTGAATAAAACATTAATTTATGCAAAGAAAATGTAGGCTACAGAAGAGTCTCTTCAATGGCATATCACTTTCTTCAGCCAACCAGTCTTTGAATAGATATACAGTCCTATTGAGTTTTTGTCCTTCTGCACTTCCCAGTAGCTTATGGGGTTTCTTTGTTGGTGGAGATGGATCTCACGCTCTGCATTGATCTTTGGCTTGCTATGACCTATTGGGAGGCATCACGAGTTTGTGACATCAGGGGCTGTCTGATTCAAATTCAGTATCCAATGGAAAATGACAGCTACAGTCTGGTCTCCAGTGAAGCCCTCAGATAGTGCCTTTGTCACATTCACAATATGCAGTGTGAGTTTATATCTAAATACGAAACCTCTGCCTCATTGGCTCCCTGGCCAGGGACCTCAGAGCTGGAATCCGTTATAAGCATTTTGACCTTTTATGCTGTGTGGCAATGGTCCCCAAGAGACTGTATGCCAACTGAGGGTAGCCAGAGTGCAGCATCCATCACCCTCAGCCTGTACCCCCTACAGGGTAGGTTGGAGGGAGTGGCACAGGAGCGGATTATGGGAGCTGATGTATGCCAGGGATCCAATTCCAGATCCAGCCACTGTCCAGCCCTTTTTCACTACCAGGGCTGAATCTGATCCTATGTGTTTGTGACAGTTCTTGGGGCACCCAGAATGGTGAGACACCTTGATAGCCCTCGCTTCCGGCATGAGGGAGTCTTTCTTGTGCCTGGCTGGATGTCAGCTCTGTAACACCACCAGCCCTTCAGCTACTTGAGAACTTTCCTCTGGGCTATGCCAGCTCTGTCTTCACTTTGTAGGTTAAAAGTAAGTGCACCCCAGTCCCTAAGTCCCTTTGAATCGTTCCCCTGGATATCCAACCTCTGACACTAGCTACTCACAGAAATCCCAGATCTTCTGCTCCCAAAGGCAGTGTCCCCACTTTACCAGTGTTACCTTAAATTACAGCTCCTGTAAACGACACAGCACTTTTGAGCACTTATAATGAAACAAAAATAGGTCTATTTAAGAAAGGTAAAGACTTAACTAGAAATGAGAGACAGTGATGGAAATGGCTACAATACAAAACAAAATCATAAAATGCAAACCTGACTCTACCCTTATTCATTGTTACCTTTCCTATCCCCTGCCCCGTCTCCCAAAGTTCAATCTGTTGCAGAGCTGGCTGGTTCCACAAAAAGCAGGCCCCAAACATTCACGAAAACATCCCAGCTCCACATGGGGTTGTCCTCAGTGAATGGATAAAGACTGCTTCTCCCTCCCGTGTTACACTGAAAACAGCCTTTTGATTCTATTCACAGACAGGGCAAAGCCATGTCTTGTTATAATGGTTTTTTTTTTTACCGTTAAGTGGTTTTGATGCTTTGCCTCTGATGATTTCACATTGCAAGTCTTAGTATTGCGAAAGGCTAAACAATAGAGCTTTGCATTACATCACCAGCTAAACAGGATGGGATGACAGCCCCAATGGGGACATCACTCAGCCACATTATCCCCTGGTGACCAACTTTTGCTCCAAGTCTCTAAAGCATATTTTCAATATAAATACTGTATTCCTTAAATATTACCCGTACACACATCTTGCAATGATTATAAATCTTGAAAAGTTACAAACCATCTGTATCAGAAGGGTAGCCGTGTTAGTCTGGATCTGTAAAAAGCACCTTATAGACTTAACAGACATATTGGAGCATAAGCTTTCATGGGTGAATACCCACTTCGTCAGACACATGTAGTGAAAGCCTTCTGTAGATACCTTACATGTTATGCTTTATGGATAAATATCCTGTAAGATGTGCTTGGTGTAGTGAGTTTGTCAGCTCTGAGGTGAGAGTTGTTTGCTAAGAACAGGGGACTCTTTGCCAGGGGTCTTTGTGCCACAGTATTCCCTTTTTTTCATTTTCAGGGTCAATTTTTTGCTCTACATTACTCTTTTTTTTTCTCCTGGATTCTGGGGTCCCCTATCTTTTCCGGCTTCTAAGCCCTTTTCCCTTGTTGTGTTTAAGGCTCCTCTCTCTCTGTCGTTCATGACCTTTCCACCGTACCTACTGATATGGTCACTTACCTACCTACAATGCATCCTGAGGCTGCTCACTTAATCAGTTCTACCTTTCATTGCTGTCACTGGTCTTTGCTACTGCTCCTGCCACCACCCCTCATCTGAGTTCGTTCATTTGCATTTTCTATTTCCATCCATCTTGTCTGCCTATCCGCTAAGGCTACGTCTACACTGATTGCCGCATGGGCAGATATACCTGAGCTAGCTTTGATCTGAATAAGATGGGCAGCAGTACAGGCTGTACAAACCCACTCAGGATCCTGGGATGTACTTGAGTGGCTAGCCCATGCCACTGCGGCTTCACTGCTATTGTTCAAGCTAGGGCAGGTATGTCTACTTGTAGGGTGGGGGTGGTGTCACTGCAGAAATCTAAGCGATTTAGGACTGCATCTTGCTCTAGGGCTTCAGCCAAAAAGTAGTAATTGATGATCTGTGAGATTAACAGGACAGTTTTAAGACCATTACACATCACAGCTCTGGAGAATGTTGGGGCGGGGAGTCAGGGGAGTTGTCATTTGTCTGGCTGTACTATGTGGTATGTGGTGCTAGTAAGCAATGGAGTTCTGAGGTGGTTGTCAGAGAAAATGTTGACCTTCCTTCATAAAATCATTGGGTGCAGAAACGGACAAGTCCTTTTAGGGCAGTGGTCATCTCTTCAGAAAGTCAGGGGGCAAAGCTGGGCTCACAACTGAAAACTTTCCACACGAATTACAATGGCATAAATTCCT
This sequence comes from Trachemys scripta elegans, assembly GCF_013100865.1. Classification (NCBI taxonomy): domain Eukaryota; kingdom Metazoa; phylum Chordata; order Testudines; family Emydidae; genus Trachemys; species Trachemys scripta. The sequence goes on from NC_048299.1 coordinate 75,211,600, forward strand.
CTTAATTATTTACATCCCAGCTTTTCAAAATAGAATAGCCATCTGCGTGAATTAATGGGCATTCAGGGCTAAGGCCTCTGCCCGGACTCAGCTTCCAGCAACAGTGGAGATGCTCCTTGCTCGCCATTGCAACTGTAGGGTAGCAGCAGCCCTCTGACTGCTGCTCTCCTCCGCAGCAGGTTTGGCTGCTGGTTCTATGTAGTCATAGATCCACTGGCCTCGTCTCACCCCAGACACCATCTATGTGCCGGGATGCAGAGCACACAGCTCCACCGCACACTAGTGCTGGGGGACCCACATGCTGTCCCCCCTACACAGCAAGCAGAACTGCCTGGCCTCCTCTGCATCTAGTGTCTTCAGCAGCCCTTCTTTAGACCACAGGATTTGGCTTCTACTAGATCAGGCAGCCTGGAGGATTTTGTGTTTAAAACAAACAAAAAACCAATGCCGTTCAAATGAAGACAAATATTAGTGTTTTGTGATCAGGGCTGACAAAGAACTTCTGATGTCTTTTAATTGCACAGAGAGGGCCAAAACTCACTAATGTCCATGCAGTTTTACTATTTTTAATGGCTTATAGAAGGTGCTAACCTGACAACACTAGAGTTAAAGTGGTACAAAAAAAATAAAGTACTTTGCCATGCAGCAGCAACATGTCACTTTTTTTTTCTATTTTCTGAAAAGGAAAATGTTTTGGAGTTTCACCTCCAATCAGCTTCTGTGTTCCATGAAAACAAAAAAGGCAGACTTTAAATACTCTGTGACAATGACTTTTTGATTACAAGAAGTACAAAAGGCAGCCATTCTGAGACAGGGGTAACCACTGGGCAGAAAGACTGCTAGAGCCTAGGAGAAGAAGTGTGTATTGTACACATGAACAACACTACTAGTTTTAGGTAGGGTTGCAAAGGAAAAGAGAAAGTGGTAAGGAAGAAAAGAGAAATAAAGAAAAAAGGGAAACACATAAAAAGAGAGAATTATCTCTGGGCCTGATCCAAAGCCCATTGAAGTCAGAGAAAGCCTCCCATTGATTTCAATGGGTTTTGGGTCCAACTCCAATGTGCCTTTTCTCATACAAGGCAGCCTTGTATGAGAAAATCACATATACTGCAAAATATAGAGGGACATACATTTTTCTACAGCCGGCATTGTAACAGATGTCCAATGTTGCAGTATCTTAACTTTGGCTACCACTAGGTTTGTTCAAATCCATGTGTGTTTTTTTCTTTTTCTTTTCATTTGATTTCTGTCCCAGTTCAATCATAGTACGAAGAGGGCAGAATTCTTCAGAACTGCGGAATATAGTGTTTTAAATCCAATTTTCCCCATGGCTTTGTTTTTTGGAATTGCCTGAGTTCCAAAGAATCCTTGGACATATGTTTATAATTTCCCCAATGAAAGAACACCCCCAGTGTTCCCCAGAACTGCTTAGAGCTAATTCATACATTTGACTCAGTCCAACAGAGACAATATGAAGAGATCTTTCTCACGGATGTCAGTTGAACTGACTCATGTGCAGATGACAGCTTTGTGTGAGTGATACTCCGCTGCTGATCTTAAAAACTAACAACTTAATTTTTCCACAAAGATTTGGGGTGCAGTTTTCTGAGCAGCTGGAATTAAAATGGGAGGCATGTATCGGTGTCCACCTCTGGGAAAACTCTCAGTGCTGGGCTAGATTATGAGCAGTCTGATATAGGTGTGCATGTGGAGAGGGAAGAAGGCTCAAGAAACTCTCCACTCCCACCACCCTTGTTGCCTCTATACTGTGGCTAGTTATAATTCTTGCACTGACTGAGTGGGCTGCACTAGATTAGTGCTGACATTGACACTGTTGAAATGAATTCATCACCATGTGAAGCAAATACAACTAGCCTTTCCCACTCCCTTTCCTCCATCCATCTCAGACCCCCAAATAGCTGATGTTTCTTCAGTGGTGGTTGATGCTTGCAAATCACTGTAGCCTTCTGGAAACGTCAGTAATATTGCTTGATCAGTTTATTTGTAGATGTAAACGTGTCATGAAGTAAAGTGATTTTTTTTTCCTCTCACTTTCTGGCAGGGTGGGCAAGGAGATCGTGGTGAACCCGGTTATCCAGGAGATCCTGGCCTACAAGGATCACAGGTAGCAGAAAGAAAGGCTGAGTTATTTTACATGACATGTATGGAGAAAGCATGCCGTTAGGTTCAATTTTCTATTTTCCTTTTGGAATATTTTGTTCACACCAATTTCAAATATCCTGGGTGAAATTCTGCCCTGGCACATTAGCAACATTATACATTTTTTTAAAATGTCCTTTATCTACCAGGGTCTAAGAGGACCACAAGGGGTCAGAGGCCCTCCAGGACCACAAGGAATACCAGGCCCTCAGGTTAGTTTTAAAGAATATATCCTTATTTTGCACCTTTTGCTTGTCAACTTCTCGACAGTGTGGTTTTTCAAAATTATATTTGGACCTTTGTAAATAAGGTCTATGTAAGTGGAGGATTTTTTTGCTATAACACCTAGTAATGAACATTCAAATGAGAGCGTTACACTAGTCATTTTAGACCATGGTGCCAAAATAATGGACTTGAAAAGCAAATGTTGGTTTGTAAATCAGGAGAGAAGAGAAACTTTGTGTTACTGAGCTCTTTCATGGTTACAGTGAAAACACTTACGTCCAGATTCTGCTCTCCGTTATACTGGTGTATACTGGAGTAACTCCATTGCTTGCTCTGGGCATACACCAGTGTAACTAAAGGCAGAATCTGACCCTTAGTTAGTAAGAGTTTTCATTTGGGAGTGGCTATAGGGACTTGCCCATGAGATTCAAGCCTGGAATCTGGTGAAAGACTAGGGAATATTAGATGCCGTGGGCTGAATTCTGTTCTCGCTTACACTGGTGTAACACCGTTGACTTCAACAGTGTTACTGTGGAGTTACACCAGTGAAACTCAGTCAGGATCTGGAGCAATATATCAAGATTTAGGCATAAACTTCAATTGTGTGATGAGACTCGTGCTTTCAGTTCCAGTTACTTTGTGGATGTATAGCCTCTATGATGCTTTAACAAATAGTATTTTAGGAGTATTGGAAATCTCAAAGTGTTTACATGGAAAAGAGAAAAGAATTTGCATGGTTGTCTTTTGCACATCACTATTACTGTGGTTCCTGAAAGCTTTGAGAAATGCCACTAGATGGGCCAAATGTAATGAATACTTCTAGAGCCATTCCAAGCTCTGGTGAACATTAGCTTTTCTCTAATGCACCCTTTAATTTGTGTTTCTGATTGTAGGTTAATCCAGGAACACCAGGTGCAGCAGGCTCTCCTGGGAATCCAGGGCCTAGAGGACCAAAGGTAAGCATTTTAAGAAGTACATTGCACTTCTGCAGCACCTTTCATTCAGTGATCTCATTGAACTTACAAACACAAAACCCCTCTGATAAAGGTAAGTATTATTATAGTTTACATATGGATAAATATGGGCAGCGAAGCTTAGACCTAGTGTATTTAGGCACTTAACTCTCTGATTTCAATGGGAGTTAGATACCTAAATGTCTTTGAGGATCAGGGCCTAAGTGACTTATTCTAGGTTCCCCAATCAGTGGCAGAGCTACAGTAGGATGATACATGTGGAACCTGACTTCCCATTTCTTGTTCTAATCACTAGATACCTTGGTTCCCATCCTGGCCTGGGTCACTCACAAAAAGCTCCTGCATGCTGGGGTGCAGGTGTAACCCATAGATGAGTGTGTTACAGTTCCCCCTCTGTGCCCAATCAAGCAAGACAGTGGCCATCACATTGGAATCCACCAAGCATGCGTACTGTGGGGATGATTAGGTCAAGCGGATATTAGACCAAATGGGTTGAAATCCACATTTTTGATCTGATATCATGTTAGGAGGTTTTGATTTATGATTTGTTTCTTTGTAAGACTTTTTAGCCCCTCCTTTTCTTTCATTGAATTACCTGTGGTAGTATCTTTGATATGTAGTCTAAATCTATTAAAGAAAAGCAACCGTATCATTTATATATGGTGTTTCATCCAAGGATTTCAAAGTGCTTTACCAGTATTACTTAACTCAGCCTCTCAACTTCTCTGAAGTAGGTACTGTTAAACTCAATGTGTACAGAGGTAGACTAAGGTAAAGATAGTGGAAGTGAGAAGACCAAAGCTGGGAATAAAACCTAGAAATTTTAACTCCCTGTCTCCAGCCTGTAGCCACCAGATAATGCTGCTTCCTACTGGAATAAGTCACCATCTAAGAAGTGCTGTGCCACACTCAGTCTCCTTAGTTTGGTAACAATGGGAATTTTGCCAGAGTAAGGCCTGTGGGATTTGGCTGCACGTGTGCACACAGCATTGCCTTCCAGTTACTATGAGACGAAGCCCCTGTAAAAGCTTTGAGTCTGGTCTGCAATTGAACTTTTATGACTTGCATCTTTTAATCTGCAGAAAATGCAAGCACAACTCTTACCTCGGTGACCGAACCCCTTGTACTAAAAACAAAATGCTCCCTGGTAAGCCAAATATAAAAAGTGTAATATCTTTTGTATTTAAATTATAATAGGGTGAACCTGGAGATCCTGGTGAGACGGGTCTGCTGGGACCCACTGGCCCAAGAGGCACGCCTGTAAGTTTTGCTCTTCCGATTCGGGTTCTCTGTGTTAACTGCTGGGAGTTGTGAGGCCTTGCAGTTCATCTCATTTTCTTTTTCATTCTATTTTTGTCCATTTGGGATATTTTAAAATCTTTTTGCTCAGTTTTCAGTCTTCACACTAACATCACCACCCTCTTGGCTGTGTTATGCTGGAGGTCGGACTAGATGATCATCAGTGGTGTGTTCTGGTCTTAGTGTCTATATATCTTTAGTTTGTTGCAAGGAAGACACTTGTGCTTTTTCGGCCACCCATCACACAGAAGAGCAGAACAACTTATTCTCACCTTCAAGTCACTATCTTACAATCATATTTATTTGTTATGGAGTCCAGGCAAATGAATATACCAGTCAGGATGCCGTCTCCATACAGGACCTATCCTCTTCTCCTTTCAAGAGCTCCAGGGGAAATTTCTTTCGTCATGGATTGGAGAGAAGAATTTTGCCCTCGGACCCCTGGAGGAAGAGAGAAAATATAAGTGAGGTGCCCTGTAGATTGGAGAAGAGGATATTGGCTTCAGGCTGTATCCTCTCTTGATGGCTTCTGCCATAGCTGCTAGACTGTGTCTGTGACACCCTCCGCTACATAATCAGCCATAGCTGCTAAGGGGCCAAAATCATGAGCGATCCTTTAGGCCAGTGGAGTATTGAATATACAGCTAATTCTACATTTGAAACTAACTGACAGTATCTTTTCCAACCCACGCAGGGCCCAGATGGCAATGATGGCTATGGTCCTGCAGGACGCAAAGGAGCAAAGGTGAGATCAAGCAGAGGTCTCAGTCATGGAATGTCACGCCTAATAAGATACTAGTCAGATTTGTTTGTCGTGACCAAGGAAATTTCAGACACTGTCCGAGTCCCTCCCCAGAATGTGAGAGGCTAATCCCATCCCTGGTTGTGTGTACCTGTGTATCAGGCTTTCTGAATTTGGAGCTGCAGTAGTGGTAGTGACCTCCAGTTCTGGCTCAGTGGCTCCTGGGACATTGCCCGGGTGCAGACACCATTCACAGACTCCAGCAGTCAGTAAGGGTTGGAAGGAGAGCTGTCTCTCAGCCCCAAGTAAGTGGTGGCATGTATCTGTGTCCCTGCAGGAGGAGTCCTGGGAGGGAACTGTTGCTCAAAGAGGTGCCATTCCTTCCTTGTTGTGGAGGTAAAGTGGGGGATTCAGTTTATTGTACTGACTTTGGGGATACAGCTTATTTCCCCTCCCCCGAGTGCACCCAACCAGCTACTCTAGCTGATATGTGGAGGGCAGAGCCAAGGGTCTTCCCATTTCCTGCCCCATCCAACCGATTTGTTCATTGAGGGAAGTACTGGTCAAGCTGCTTCCCTGTCTGTAGTTGCTGGAGAGCAGTAGCTATCTGAGGAGCCATTACTTGGTTGAGCAAGGGTATCCGAGCAGAGAGGGAGTGGGAACTTGCATCCCCATGCGCTTATGCTCAGCAAGGAAGAGTAGGGACCATCTAGCCCTAAGTTAATATTTATTTACAAAAATAATTAAATAATCTCTTCTAAAAATATAGAAACCAGTTACAATAAAAGATCCAAAGTAAAGGCCAGGTCCAAAGTTGGTATAATTCTGTGCAGCTCCATTGGAATCAATGGATAACTCCTCTGCGCTAAGAACAGGAGTACTTGTGGCACCTTAGAAACTAACAAATTTATTAGCGCATAAGCTTTCGTGGACTACAGCCCACTTCTTCGGATACATATATGCCACAAGTACTCCTGTTCTTTTTGCGGATACAGACTAACACGGCTGCTACTCTGAATCCTCTGCACTAGTTGAGGATCTGGCCCTCTAATCTGTGAACTTTTCCCCAGATATTTGTATTTAGTTGTTGTTTTTTTGTTTTGTTTTGGGTGTGGACACAGGAAGGGGGAAATTTGAGCAAAAACAGCTTGTGACGCTCTCGCTCAATTCCCTTTCCTGAGTAAACAGAGAGATAGCATTGATTTGCTAACAAAAAATGTGTAACACATTGCAAGGAACCACTTGAAAAATAATCCAACCATAAAATTTTACAACAATAATAATTCAAAAATCCCATAATATTCATCCCAATCATTTTGAATATTTATCACTCGGAATAAAGAGAAAACCCTGCATACAACAAATGATCATAAAAGATTTCTGGACACCATCCACTGAAAACTGGATTTAAGAAATAAGAGAGTCTATCAACAGACAATATTATAAAAATCTTTTCCAAAAATAAATCTGAGGGGAATAGATGAGTATCAATCTCAGAACTTGCTCCACTGCATCTGCTGTCTTCTGTGTAAAAATTTTCTCTAGTTAATCCCCAACAACTGTTCTATTTAAAGGTCATAAGCAAAAAAGAGACAAAAGGAAGGACAAATGGAAGGAAGTTTTTCAAAAATATAGAAAGAACCTGCAAGCATACCCACGTTAGCTGTTAATATTGATATTTACCTGTTTTTACCAGACTGCTGCAGTTAGCCTGAGCTCTCTTAAGGGTGATAATGGCAGCTTCAATAGAAATTGCTCCCTGGATGTTCTGAATACATTTCTATTGGTTAAATCACTTAACCCCTTGATAGCTACCTTGGGCCTTGTCTATATGAGAATCTCTCTTATTGAACTTAAATCTGTTTTAAAAAGATTTAAACTGGTTCAAAACCTGATGTGGACATGCTTATTGCAATTTAGCTTTAGTCAGTAATATAGCAACCTGCTTGGAGGGAGGAGCACAGTTTGCGGGAGGGAGGAGTTTGGAGGAGGCACTGGAAGTCAGTTGCTGTGCTCATGGCTAGAATTCTAGCTGCAGTTGCAATATCACTGTAAACAGTTCTCTTAGGGTATGTCTATACTTACGCGCTGGTTCGGCGGCAGGCAATCGAACTTCTGGGTTTGATTTATCGCATCTTGTCTGGACGCGATAAATCGAACCCGGAAGTGCTCGCCGTCGACTCCGGTAATCCTGCTCGGCGAGAAGAGTACGCGGAGTCGACGGGGGAGCCTGCCTGCTGCGTCTGGACCGCGGTAAGTTCGAACTAAGGTACGTCGACTTCAGATACGTTATTCACGTAGCTGAAGTTGCGTACCTTAGTTCGAATTGGGGGGTTAGTGTAGACCAGGCCTTAATAAAGAGCCAGTGTAATTTTTACAAGCATGGAATCCTTTCATGTTATGACCCAGCATGCTGTACATGAAACAAGGAATAGAGGAATTGCCAGACTGGATCAGACCCAAGGTCCATCTAGTCCAATGTCCTATCCCTGACTGTAACCAGCACCAAATGCTCCATAGGAAAGTTTAAGCCAGGGGCTCTCAAACTGGGGGTCAGGACCCCTCAGGGGGTCACGAGGGTATTAAATGGGGGGTCGCAACCTGTCAGCATCCACTCCAAACCCCGCTTTGCCTCCAGCATTTATAATGGTGTTAAATATATAAAAATGTAATTTATAGGGGGGGGGGTCGCACTCAGAGGCTTGCTATGTGAAATGGGTCACCAGTAAAAAAGTTTGAGAATGACTGGTTTAAGCCCTGCAGTAGGCAGAAGTGAGGTAATCTGCCCATACATCATATCCTTTTCTCTAAGCACTAAAGATTAGTTCTGAAGCATGAGGTTTAATATCCCTTGCAAAAATGTTATTAAATATGTTAACTCCGGATATTCTTGTTACCAGTGTAAATATCCAGTCCCTTTTTGAACAGTTCTTGCCCTCAACAACTTCCTGTGGCCATGAGTTCCACAGCAGAAGGGGGAGCCAGGGCTCCATCCACTCCCTACCCTTTCCCACCCTTTGGGAGAGTAAATGGATAGCAATCTGCCTAATTGTTAGGTGAGCTTGGCCAGTTCTAAGCCTTATGTGAGCCATACAAGGTTCCTTATTTCCCTTCTCCCTCACAATGTGCCTGGCCAAAGCTGAGGCAGAATCTAATCCAAAAAACGGTTGGGATCCTCCTAACAACAAAGGGAACAACCTTAAATATAGTCCTCTACAAAGGTTACTATAAATTGTATAGGTTCACTAGCTAACTTACACTTCATTAAATGCAATGTCCTAGGAAAACAAGCCTACCATGCAAATGGGAATAAATCATTATGGTAGAATCATGTTTGAAAGATCTCTTGTTCTCACACAATCTCATTTTGATGGTTGTGTGAGAACAATCACTATGTTCAGATTCAGAAGAGTGAGCTTCCTAAATCAGACACATGCATGGGACAATCTTACAAAGACACAGAGCGAATTCTGCTAGTTTCTTTGTCGGGAAAGGATGTACTTTAGCTCTGACTGGTACCCATGGAAGCTCTTAACATTTCTTACCTGCAGCCAAATAGCACACAAAAGATTGTGAAATAATTTCCTTCCTTTGAAAAAACATAAACACGACAACAACATAACCCTACTTCCGATCTAACACTTGAACCTGAATGCCCCATTGATTGATATAAGGGAGGGGCCAACACATTGGTACCATTAGGAAACAACTCCTGGAAAGTGAGCTTTGAACCATATACTATGGTCACATGATCACTAAAATAGAATTCCACTTTATTTCACTAAAAAGGAAACAAATTTAATAAAATAGTAATTAGAAGAAAAATAAAAACTGTTGGAAATATTTAAATTGCTGTAGCTTTAAATGGGCAGAATGGAATGGTTCCATTTGAGGCTGAGAAATGGCTGCTGTAACTTAAATTGACCGTAACTAAGAAATCCTTACATTTTTTCTGATTAAAAACAAAATATCTTTTTCGAATAAGGAGCAGTGAAAAGATTAATAAAATTTTAAGGTCTATTTCTCTTTTTCCCCAATACCAGGGAGAATCTGGATTACCAGGATACCCTGGTCCACAGGTACAATAAAATGGATATTTTCTGCTTTTGGTATATATTGCTTTGCACTGTGTGTGTCTATATTTTTTGTGTGCGTGTCCTTCACTACAGAGATTCTGGTTTTGATTAACTTGTAGGGAGAAGATGGTGATCCAGGTAGTCAAGGAGATAGAGGGTCCAAAGGAATTAGAGGACAAAGGGTAAGAATAATAAACACTCTTACTCTTTCTGATAAGTACATGTGAAGGGGGCCTTGAATAAAGTTTCTAGAGTTTAGTCCCTAGTCAGAAAGGGAATGAAAATCAGTCTCATTACTTTATTGCTTCAAGGTCTAAGAGGTATGATGATCTCAGTCATTAATGTTCTTCAATGATTTCTATGACTTATGAGGGCTGTTCTATATTGTATATTACTCTATCTTTATTTAAATTGCAGTAGCCAGCTCCTCAACTGGAGTTCAATGAAGCTATGGAGATTTTCATCAGTGATGGATCTGCTTCCATGTCTGTCCTTATAAACACTGAATCAAAAAACTGAAAATTTAACTTGGTAACTATTCTTGAGTTTCTATTTTTAGGGCAATGCTGGCTTTCCAGGTTCAAAGGGAAATCCAGGGGACCGAGGGCCACCAGGACCACAGGTACCACATTTAAAAACTGAATATTAACCTTGGGATTTGGGATTAATCATGCATTTGACAATGCTGCTTACAATAAAATGTAGTTCACTAATCAGGCATGCATAGACAGATGTATCCTGCCCTCAGCTATGCCAAAGAAAACCTGGAATGGCATGGGTTTAACTGAGGAGAGAATTGTACCTTCCCCATTCTTTTCTCTCCCAGGGAAGATAAAAATTGATTTAAAAAATTTCAAAATTGGATTTTTATTTAATTTAAATACATTTTTCTTTTTAAAAACAAACCTGTTTAAAATTAAACTTGAAATTATGACAACTTGTGTTAAGGCCAAAATTTACTATAGTCTATTGAAATTGTTTAAATAAATACATACAATGTGGCATCAATGAGGCCACCTCAAATATTAGAGTGCTGCTTTTTAAATTATCTACACAATTGGGGGGAATATCATTTATTTCAATGGGAGTTAGGTACTTAATTAGCTCTTTACCGTCTGTAATATTTTATGAATATTATAATCTTCTTAGATCTCTAGTGGGATTTTCAAAAGTGACTGCATCTTTAAGCACCTAAATACCTTTGAAAATCTGGTCTGTGATAACCCAAAACAATCTGTGAATTTACTGACTAAATTAATACGACCTTTGTTTAATAACTCTATTAGTTTACATGTAAAATATTTTAATAAGTATAAAAAGTAGGATTTGAGTGGTTTAAAGTAATAACAGACAGAACAAAGTAAGTTACCAAGCAAAATAAAAGAAAACATGCAAGTTTAAGTCTAATACATTAAAGAAACTGAATACAGGTAAATCTCACCCTCAGAGATGTTCCAATAAGCGTCTTTCACAGACTAGACTCCTTCTTAGTCTGGGCCAAATCCTTTCCCCTGGTACAGTTCTTATTAGTTCCAGCTCAGGTAGTACCTAGTGGATTTCTCATGACTGACAGCCCCCTTTGTTCTGTTCCTCCCCCTTTTATAGCTTTGGCACACGGCAGGAATCTTTTGTCTCTCTGGGTCCCCACCCCTCCTTCTAAATGGAAAAGCACCAGGTTTAAGATGGATTCCAGTACCAGGTGACATGGTCACATGTCCTGTGAGACCTTAAGCCTCCATTCTTTCCAGCCTGGCTTACAGGGACACAGGAAGGCTTACAAGTAAACAGAGCCATTTACAACCAATTGTTCTAGTTAATGGGAGCCATCAAGATCCTAAGCCACCATTAATGGCCCACACGTTGCATAATTACAATAGGACCTCAGAGTAATATTTCATATTTTTTGTTTTAGATACAAGAACGATACATTCATACAAAGAGGATGAACACATTCAGTAGATTATAAGCTTTGTAATGATACCTTACAAGAGGCCTTTTGCATAAAGCATATTCCAGTTACATCCTATTCATACTCATAAGCATATTTCAATAAAACATATGAAGTGCAACATCACAGAGGGGACTGAGACCTGGAGGTCACCCAGCAAGAAGAGTTTCTGAGCTAGGAATAGAAAAAGGTTTCTTGAGTCCTAGTCTAGTGCTCTCGTCACTACCCCACACTGCCTCCCTAAAGAAAGAATTAACTTACTTTAGGAACTAAGAATTCTATCATTCACCATTTTAAAAAATAATGAGAAATGCAAAAATTAAAGATCTGAATAAATGTATGTTAATCAGTATAATTGCTTAAAAATGTGTGTAGCGATTGTGTATCCTCCTGGTGAGCAAAGGGAAGTACCAAATGTAGTGTAAAGGCTATCCTGAGTTGCAAAGCAACATGTTGTAATGGTTACCAACCAACTAAATGAACCTTTCTTTAAATACAGTTGCAAATCCAGTTTGCTTTAAATCAGTTATTTAAGTTAAGGTTTCCTCCAATATGATTTCAGATGATTAAAATTGGTGACTTAAATCACTTTCATTTCAATCAGTCCTCCCTGCTTTGTCCTTAAGGGAGTCTGCTGCCTCACACTGGAGCAGGATCCTTGTGGGGACCCAGGACAGGGGGGTCCCTCTATGAAGGAAGGGAGCTGCCTGAAATATTTTCTGAATATTATATGTTCCATCTGCTAGTTTTATAGTTCCTATGCAGTGTTTCTCAAACTGCAGTCACCGCTCGTGTAGGGAAAGTCCCTGGTGGGCCAGGCCGGTTTGTTTACCTGCTGCATCTGCAGGTCTGGCCGATCTCAGCTCCCACTGGCCGCAGTTCGCCGCTGTAGGCCAATGGGAGCTGCTGGAAGCAGCAGCCAATATGTCCCTCTGCCTGCGCCGCTTCCAGCAGCCCCCATTGGCCTGGAGCAGCGAACCACGGCCAGTGGGAGCTGCCATCGGCCGGACCTGCCGACACAGCAGGTAAACAAACCGGCCCGGCCCACCAGGGGCTTTTCCTACACAAGCGGCGACCCCAGTTTGAGAAACACTGTCCTATGGTGTTTGCTATATAATTACTTATGGGTAAATTGAGGCATGGGTTAGTTTGCATGTAGACAGGAAAGTGGGCAAACATTGCTGATAGCTACACATTCGCTGATACCTAGAGACAATACAGGTGTTGATCCCTTTAAAGATTATTTCTGACATGCTGGGTTCAACACTCTTGGCTTGACACAGAGGAGGGGGAATTCTATTCAGATGTTGAAACAAAGAACTTCAGAATGGAGAAAAACATGAGCCCCTGAAAATGAGGAGAAAGAGAGGCAGAGACTGCAGGGGTACAGACTGTCCACCCAGTCCCAGAGATAGGAATGTTTGGATATGTAGGCCTGCCTACACTTTAGGTAAGACAGAAGCATGCAGACTGTTCTGTTAAATCCTTTTTCTTATTATGCTGCGTTCCTACAGATAAGATTAAACAATGCTTTGTTTTGAAAAGGCTGTTTGGGTCCCTATTTCACACACTAGTCAGAGTTCCCTAAGGGGAGTCTTGCAGGGCAGCAAAATACAGTTGGGCCTGCTGAACAATCAGGATTGGTACACAAGGTGCTGTACCCTGGCACCCAGTCCGAGAAGGGGAGAATCATGGGATTCCACCCCAGAGAGGCGAAGGCAAGAGGTCTGTCACCTGGCGGGGTTGCACTCGGATACCAAGAGGGGTCGAATGTGCAGATATATCTAAACTGTGACACCCTCTTCTAGCAAGAACTTTGGAAATTAATATAATCCTGAGTGATGCCACTTCACAGCAGCAGCAAATGCTGAATTTAGGTAACATGCAGGAAAAACTCTTTGGAGAAAGTACGTCAAAGTGTCAGTCTTCATCTCAACTATGCAACAGTCTACAGACATTCATTTTGGGAAATAGTCTGGACAATCACATTGGAAAGTCATCAATAGTTGTCAAGAAAACAACACGTGTGCACTAACACAGAAATGCCTGATTTTTTTCTATGGCTTTTGTCATCATTAAATATATATTAAATATGTTCCTGCTCTTAACATGACGGTGATTTTCTAACTCGCTGTTAAATTTGTTCCAGGGCACCAAAGGACCAACGGGCACCGTAGCCATGGCGGTATGTAATCATCTCATTTCTAAAACTAAGTGCATGCTACATGTCGTTAACAGTTTCAGTTTTTTCCATTTAAGAAGCATTGACTGTACAGAGTTTTCTAATAGCCATAGAAGGAAAGCTTCCTTCATGTATTTGTTGCAGTAGAACAATTACATAACAAAGGACTTAGAAACATTTTTTAAAAACCAGGCAAAAGTTTTGCAAACAATTTAAACATTAAAACTCTTTTCTCAGTTATGTGATTTGGACTATTTACAGAACCTCAAAAGGGACTTAGGGCTAGACCCTGCCCTCTTATATGGGTGTGCTAGAGAGAGGAAAGAGGGTAAAAGGAGCCTTGACCCAAACACCCACTTTTCCAGGGTAAACAGCAAAGTAACTTGGGAGGAGAGAAATGCAAATTTTCCCCTCCCTTTGCATTTCCTTCCTCCCAAGTACTGGCTAGAAAATTGACCTCACACATATTATTCCCCCAAAGCCCTTTGACATTCCTAATACTTTCCAGAGATTGCACTAGTCAGTCTCCTGGAGCAGTTACATACAGTTTCACAACAACACATACACAATTACCTTTTTAATACAATGGACCCTCAAATTATTAAACTTAAATCAATAATGTTTATCTTAACCTGGACAAAGCTTATGGAATTATTGTAGGTCTGTCACAAGTCTGTGACACATTCACATGTCCAACTCAGGCAAGGTCACTCAGCAGTCAATAGCATGACCTAACTAGAGGCATCTGCTGCTCCTTTTCCAAGGTGCAGAAATATGCCCCTCACAGAATAGTGCTCTCCTCATCTTGTAGAATCCTGCCGAGACTATCAGGTTTCCCCCTTGGCACCCTCTCCATTCCTCCAGCAGCACTGGCCAGGCCAATGACTGTCCCATGATCTTATAGATCTTACTGCACAGATACATTATACAAAATGAACAGTTCAGAATGTATCTATTTCAGACATTTGAGAAAGGTTAAGTGTCCAATGAAACATAGGCAATTTCTACTATAGTGTTAGGGTAAGATCCTGCTGTCAAGTACACCAGTGTACATCCTGAGTAACTGCATGGACTATAAGATTGTTACTTTGGATTTATGCAGGATTAAGTTAGCTCAGGACTTGGGACCTGATCCAGTTCCCACGGGAGTCAATGGAAAGAGTCCCATGGATTTTCCAGTGGGAGCTGGCTCTGGCTAATGGCCCTTAACCATCTTTTCATTTTTCCCTCCGCAGCCTTGTAGACTTGTTAATTTCACACGAGAAAACTGCCGTAAGTACTGGGTTTATTTCTTTTCCCTGTTGGAATTTGCGTAGCCATATTTTTTAAATGGAAACATACTGGGCAACTCAATGGCTCTAGGTGGCTGGTATCAGTCTGGCACAAGCTGGTAGTGACTGAAAGTTGTTACCTCTGGTGGTTATTCAGCAATGTCTGAGAAACAAATTTGTACTCCCTGTTTATTTTTTCCGTGTCTGAATCATTAACCACGGTCACAGTCCTCGTTAAGGAGCAACCTTGTTGGTAACCTCAGCACAGAGGCCATGGACTGAATACTCTGTGAAAACTGAGCTACCATCTCCCCCAGAGAGTTGACCCTCCCAGATACAGGCTGGGTCGCCTTGATGGACAGTTCAGGGAATCTTGCACTGCCACTGCCTGTGCTGTACCCATTCCATGGATAAATACAATGTGTTAGTCTCCAGAGCTACCTTGCACTTGCATGTACTATACTCATTTTAAAAATATAAATGAGATACACACAGCGTCAATATAGATTTCAGCCCAACCGTTTTACATTTGATAACACTGTCAAACTCATCAGGGAAAAAGTAAAGCTATAGAAATGTATCATTTCAACTATGCCTTTGAAAAAATATATACTTTTGAAACTGGGAATTGGCAACATGGGATAGTTCTCTGTTCATTCCCCCTGGGGCACCTGGCCTTGGCCACTGTTGGAAGACAGGATACTGGGCTAGATAGACCTTTGGTCTGACCCAGTATGGCTGTTCTTATGTTCAATTTTACCTGCAAGCCCAACATTCATTTCCTTTGTATAAAAACCAAACCCCCACTCTCACTAGCGGTCACCGCTACGCTTATGTTAGTGGTAGTGGCAGGTGATCACCCCTCTACAGTGGCTGAACTTTTGACTTTGCAAGCTGTACTGGCTTGAAAGCACAAGCTGTCCCTTAACTGGCTCTCATTAATATTTCCTTCCTCTTTGTGTGTCTATCATTTGGGCTAACCTGCTCTCCAAAGCACCTTGCCCAAGTAACTCAACTGGGTACTGAGGAACTCTGTGCTGGAGAGGGGAAAGTACCTTCCTATCACCTGCCCCTCAGCCACGGAGCCCCCACCCTCCTGTGCAATAGAACACACACAACCTCCATACCTCTGGGCTCCGGGCCACGTAGGAGGTAAATACCCTAAGCATGGCCTCCTTAAATTCTACTCAGCAGAACTGCACCCGTTTGACTGCTGTAGGGTCCTCTGCACCAGTGGAGAGGAGAATTTCCCCCTTGATGACAGAAGCAAATAATATAGATTCTGGGGCTCATCCAAAGGTTCAAGCAGCTTTGAATCAGGCGCTTTATTCAAAGCAAGAGTAGCACATAGAATCATAGAAATATAGGGCTGGAAAGGACCTCAAGAAGTCATCCAGTCCAGTCTGCTGTGCTGCAGCAGGACCGAGTAAACCTAGAGCATCCCTGACCAGCTTGTCCAGTTTGTTTTTAAAAGCTTCCAATGATGGGGACTCTATGACCTCACTTGGAAGCTATTCCAGAGCTTAACTACTCTTATAGGTTGAAAGTTTTTCCTAATATCTAACCTAAATCTCCCTTGCTGCAGATTGAGCCCGTTACTTGTCCTACCTTCACTGGCCATGGATAACAATTGATCACTGTCCTCTTTATAACAGCCCTTTCCATATTGGAAGGCTGTTCTCAGGTCCCCCCTCAGTCTTCTTTTCTCAAGACTAAATATGCCCAGTTTTTTAAACTTTTCCTCACAGGGCAGGTTTTCTAAGCTTTTTATCATTTTTGTTGCTCTTCTCTGGACTCTTTCCAATTTGTCCACATCTTTCTAAGATAAATTGTGGCACCCAGAATTGGACACAGTACTCCAGCTGGGGCCTCAGCAGTGCCAAATAGAGCGGGACAATTACCTCCTGTGTCTTACATACAACACTCCTGTTAATACACTCCAGAATCATATGAGTCTTTTTTTGCAGCTGTATCACATTGAGGACACATTCAGTCTGTAGTCCACTATAACCCCCATGTTCCTCTTCAGCAGTACTACCACCTAGATAATTATTCCCCATTTTGTAGTTGTGCATTTGATTTTCCCCCCTAACTGTAGTACTTTGCACTTGTCTTTATTGAATTTCATCTTGTTGTTTTCATATCAATTCTCCAATTTGTCAAGGTCATTTTGAATTTTAAATCTGCCCTCCAAAGTGCTTGCAACCCCTCCCAGCCTGGTATCATATACAAATTTTATAAGCATACACTCTACTCCATTATCCAAGTCATTAATGAAAATATTAAATAGCTCTGGACTGACCCTTGCAGGATGCCTAGATATGTCCTCCCAATGTGACAGCAAATCATTGATAACTATTCTTCAACCAGTTGTGCACCCATCTTATAGTAATTTCATGCCACTGTATGAATGGATACAATCGAATCAAGGTAATTGTAAAATAAAATAATTCTCTTTTTTTTCCTCTCCCATCGCTCCCTTCTAGCTTGCTCATCAGGTAAATAGCTTTATATTCAGTTTCTTCCTTAGACTGTAGAAACTATGACAACATTGGTTTATGGATACCCTTTCACACAGTACGTTTATTTCAAGGTACAGCCAAATGTCCAGTATATCCCACTGAATTGGTGTTTGCCCTCGATATGTCTGAAGATGTTACCCTAGCAGCATTTGAAAGAATGAGGGGTATTGTGATATCTTTGCTGCGGGTCATCAAGCTCAGCGAAAGCAACTGTCCGACTGGTGCCCGCATCTCCATAGTTTCATACAATACCAACACAAGGTACCTCATCCGATTTTCGGAATTCCAGAGGCACAACTTGCTGCTGGAAGCAGTCCAGAGAATACCGCTGGAGAGGTCCTCAGGCAGACGCAATATTGGAGCGGCCATGAGATTCATTGCAAGGAATGTGTTCAAGCGGGTTCGTCAGGGTGTTCTCGTAAGAAAAGTTGCCATATTTTTCACCAGTGGCCCATCACAAGATGCTACCTCCATCAACACAGCAGTGCTGGAGTTCGGTGCCTTGGATATCACTCCTGTGGTGATTGCCTTCAGTGAAGTCCCTAATGTCAGACGTGCCTTCTCGGTAAGCTGGCTGCCTACAGCAAATGGGAAATCTCAGTGAGAAGTGATCATCCTTTTGATTAACAGTTGCTTTGCTAATTCATGAGAATATTTATGCACTCAAGTTAATAACTTATAAAAGGAAGGTTTAGATCAGGGGTTCTCAAACTTCATTGCACTGTGACTCCCTTTGGGCAATAAAAATTACTACGCGACCCCAGGAGGGGGGACAAAATCCTGAGCCAGCCTGAGCTCCTAGTGAATGGGGAGGGGGCAAAGTTGAAGCCCAAGGGCCTCAGCCCCAGGCAGTAGGCCTATAACCTGAGTCCCACTGCCCAGGGCTGAAGCCTTCGGGCTTTGGTCCCTGGGCCCAGCAAGTCTAAGCCAGTCGTGGCGACCCCATTAAAATGTGGTCCCGACCCACTTTGGGGTCCCGACCCACAGTTTGAGAACCGCTGGTTTAGATCATAACAGCTTTTAAAAAGGGAATATTTTAGTGACAGCTGAATTAAAATTAATCCTGATTTATTTCATGACCATGAATAACAAACAACTGACTCACTTCTTTTATTGTCTGTCATGCTGTAAATACAGATTACACCAGGCTCCTTTCACTTGCCGTTTCATAGAATGTTCCATTCTAACGCTGATATTTGCTAAGCATTTGTCAGGGAACACATACAGCTTGGTTTATGTACAAACCTGGGGCCATATTTTCTGGAGAATTCAAATGCAGAAGACTTCGGAAAAAACACTCTATTTTCCCCAAAGAAAACTGAATTCAGTGAAACATTTTAATAAATGCATTGCCATTAGCTACAACAGAGAAGAAAGCTTTTGTCTTAAAAGATGATTTTAGACTGAAGGACAGTAAATAGAAAAATAAATATTGCATACCATATGTTACCAAACCTTAAAGGAAACATTTCAGGGGTTGTTTAAAGTTTTTGGTTCGGCTCTGCAAAGAAACCCTCCACAAATGGGACCGGGGGTTCCGTATTCCTTATCTGTGAATAATTTCTATATCAACTGTGCTCAGTTTTAAGTTAAACAAAAAAGTTTTTTCTTGTTGCCAGCCCTTCAAATTCAACCTAAGATGCAAGCTGAGTTCTCTCCTCCTTCTGTATCATCAGCAATAGCAGGCTTTGAGGCTAAATGCTGCCTTAGCTACTGTCACAGTTTCAGGGTAACTGCACCTCTATCCCCCCCTCTGTGGTCGACTCCAAAAATGCCCGGTTGGGTCCCAGCTCTCCAGCCATGACTTGACCCTTCTGAAGTTCTGACCAGGGGTTTTTAAAGCCGCACAGCTCCCTGCCACATACTGTGATATCCCCAGCAAGCCAATCTGCCTAGTGGCCTGTGCCTGCCTGTGTGTTGCTTTCTCTTCGAGGGCTATGAAGAGTGTATTGCCAGGAGTTACAAATTACCACACAGCAATTTCTAGACAGGCATATTTATTCTTAAGCTCAAAGCATTCCGAAAACATATTAAAAACAAATTAAACAGATTTAAACACAACTAACCATACCAGCAGTCACCCACCAGTCTTATGGGGCTCTAGTAGGCCAAAGTCTCAAACTCAAAGGCCAGAAGGGGACCATCATGATCATCTAGTCTGACCTCCTGCACACTGCAGGCCACAGAACTCCATCCATCCACTCCGGTAGTAGGGGACCCATAACCTCTAAACTGAGTTACTGAAGTCCTCAAATCATGCTTTCAAGACTTGATTTAAAGTTACAGAGACTCCACTATTTATTTATTCTTGTTCAAACCAGTAAATGACCCTGTGCCCCACCTTGCAGAGGAAGGCAAAACAACAACAACAACCTAGAGTCTCTGAACTGGGGAAAAATTCCATCCCGATCCCAAACATGGCAATCAGTTAGACCCGGAACAACTCAGGAAGACCCACCAGCCAGAGACCTGGAAAAGAATTCTCTGTAGTAACTCAGAGAATGAGTCCTCCACATCTAATGTCCCATCACCAGTTGTTAGAGATATTTGCTAATAGCAGTCGCAGATAGGCCAGATACCATTCTAGGCAATCTCATCATGCCATCCTCCTCCATAAATTATCAAGCTCAGTCTTTAAACAAGTTAGGTCTTTTTGCCACCACTACTCCCCTTGGAAGGCTGTTCCAGAACTTCACACCTCGGATGGTTAGAAACCTTCATCTAATTTCAAGCTTAAACTTATTGATGGCCAGTTTATATTCATTTGTTCTTGTGCCAAAATTGGCCCTTAACTTAAATAACTCCTCTTCCTTTCAGGTGTTTATCCTTCTGATGTATTTATAAAGAGCAATCATATCTCCCTTCAGCCTTTGTATTTGTTAGGCTAAGCAAGCCAAGCTCTGTAAGTCTTGTAAGGTAGGTTTGCCATTTATCTGATCATCCTAGTAGCCCTTCTCTGCACCTGTTCCAATTTGAATTAATCTTTCTTAAACAAGGGAGACCAGAATTGCATACAGTGTTCCAGATGAGATCTTACCAGTGTCTTGTATAATGGTAATAATACTTCCCTATCTCTACTGGAAATTTCTTGCCTCATGCATCCTAGATTTGTATTAGTTTTTTTGATGGCCTCATCATGTTGGCGGTTCATAGTTATTGTGTGATTGACCTATATGCCTAGATCTGTCTCCTCCTCTGTTGCTTCCAGCTGATACATCCATAATTTATTGCAAAATTTTTGTTGTTAGTCCTTAAATCTATGACACTACACTTAGCACTATTAAATTTCATCCCATTTCCTTTACTCCAGTTTTCAAGGTTGTCCAAATCTTCTTGTATGGTATTCCAGTCCTCCTCCATATTGGGAATATCTTCCAACTTTGTGTCATCTGCAGATTTTATTAGCACACTCCCACTTTTTGTGCCAAGGTCATTAAATAAGACTGGTCTTTGAGGAGCTGCATTAGTAACCTCCCTCCAGCTTGCCAGTTCACCTTTCAGTATGACCCTCTGTAGTCTCCCCTTTAACCAGTTCCATACCAACCTTTCAATTCTCTTATTCATCCCCCTCTTCTCCAATTTAACTAATAATTTCCCATGTGGAACTGTATCAAATGCTTTACTGAAATCCAGGTATGTTAGATTTAATGCATTTCCTTTGTTTAAAAAATTGGTTATCTTCTCAAAGAAAGATCGGGTTGGTCTGGCATGATCAACCTTTTGTAAAACCATGTTGTATTTTATCCCAATTACCATTTATCTCGATATCCTTAACTACTCTCTCTTTCAAAATTTGTTTTAAGACCTTTGATTCACTTGTGGTCAAACTAACGGGTCTGCAGTTTCCCAGATCTCTTTTATTTCTTTCTTAAATATAGGTACTCGATATGCGCAATTCTCCTTTCCAAGGTTACAACCCCTGAGTCCACAGATTCATGAAAATCACTCACTATTGGCCTTGCAATTTCATGTGCCAGTTCCTTTAATATTCTTGGATAAAGATTAACCAGGACCCTTGATTTATCCCATTAAAATGTTTGAGTCTGGCTTCCACCTTGGATGTGGCAGTTTCTACTTCCATATCCTTGTTCCCATTAGCCACCCTGCTACTGCCCCCAACCTCCTCATTGAAAACTGAGGCAAAGTATTCATTGAGGTGTTAGTCCATACCTAGATTATCTTTAATCTCCACCTCAACCTCAATGCTTAGTGGTTCCACTTCTTCTCTCCTTGTTTTCTTCTTATTTTTATGGCAAAAGAAAATGGACCAAATTCTCCAATTGCACCTGTGCAACCCCTGAGAGGAGAATTAGGTCTTGTGTCTTTATCAGTTTTCTTTTATATTACATGGATATAAAAAAAAATAAACAGGACAACCTGAGATTTGTTTCTAGTCTATAAATTCCCAGAACTGGCTCAAGTACTGTGACTCTGAAATCACTCTGGCCCCAACTTGGAGAAGTGCAAAGTGAAACAACCAATTAGTGCTCAGGTACCAGAGTAATACATGTAGTATAAGAACCTGAATAGAATAAATCATCTATTTGCACTAATTAGAAAATAATGTTAACCAGGGCTCCTCATCCTCTTTCCTCTCAACTAGAATGTATAGGGCCAAATCTTGCATTCTTCACTCAAGTAAAAGTCCTACTGGTGTCATAAACACAGATTCAAAATAAAATTGATAAATAAAATATAGATTCAAAATAAGACTGTAGGGTTTATCCCACTGTTGCCTCAATTTATGCAAGGGGGAAAAAAAAACAGAAGCACAGATATCTACCTTCTGGCATAAGCAGCTTGTGTACCCTAGCACTGTAAGGCCTGGTCTACATATGAGTTTAGGTCGAAATTAGCAGCGTTAAATCGAATTAAGCCTGGACACGTTCATACGGCTAAGTCCCTTTTTTCGACTTAAAGGGCCCTTTAAACCGGTTTCTTTACTCCACCTCCGACAAGGGGATTAGCGATAAGATCGGCCTTAGCGGGTCGGAATTGGGGTAGTGTGAACGGAATTTGATGTTATTGGCCTCTGGGAGCTATCCCACAGTGCTTCATTGTGACCGCTCTGGACAGCACTCTCAACTCAGATGCACTGACCAGGTAGACAGGAAAAGCCCCGCGAATGTTTGAATTTCGTTTCCTGTTTGCCCAGTGTGGAGAGCACAGGTGACCACGCAGAGCTCATCAGCACAAGTAACCGTGATGGAGTCCCAGGATTGCAAAAGAGCTCCATCATGGACCGAACGGGAGGTACGGGATCTGCTCGCCATATGGGGAGATGAATCAGTGCTAGCTGAACTCCGTAGCAGTAAACGAAATGGCAAAATATTAGAAAAGGTCTCCAAGGCCATGAAGGACAGAGGCCATAACAGGAACGAACAGCAGTGCCGTGTCAAAATTAAGGAGCTAAGGCGAGCCTACCACAAAGCCAGAGAGGCAAACGGAAGGTCCGGGGCAGAGCCGCAAACATGCCGCTTCTACGTGGAGCTGCATGCCATGCTAGGGGGTGCAGCCACCACTACCCCAACCATATGCCTTGACTCCTCCAATGGAGAAACACACAGGGAAGCGGGTTCGGGGTATGAGGAAGATGAGAATGAAGATAATGTAGATAGCTTACAGCAGCAAGGAAGCGGAGAAACCGGTTTCCCCAACAGCCAGGATATGTTTATCACCCTGGACCTGGAACCAGTAACCCCCGAACTCACCCAAGGCGTGCTCCCAGACCCTGAGGGCACACAGGGGACCTCTGGTGAGTGTACCTTTGTAAATATTACACATGGTTTAAAAGCAAGCGTGTTTAATGATTAATGATTAATTTGCCCTGGCAATCGCGGCCAGTACAGCTACCGGAAAAGTCTGTTAACGTGTATGGGGATGGAACGGAAATCCTCCAGGGACATCACCAGAAAGCTCTCCTTCATGTACTCCCAAAGCCTTTTTAAAAGGTTTCTGGGGAGGGCTGCCTTATCCCGTCCGGCATGGTAGGACACTTTACCACGCCAGGCCAGTAGCACGTAGTCTGGAATCATTGCATAACAAAGCATGGCAGCGTATGGTCCCGGTGTTTGCTGGCGTGCAGACAACATCCATTCCTTATCGCTCTTTGTTATCTTCAGAAGAGTGATATCATTCACGGTCACCTGGTTGAAATGGGGCTATTTTATTAAGGGGACATTCAGAGGTGCCCGTTCCTGCTCTGCTGAACAGAAATGTTCCCCACTGTTAGCCATGCGGTGGGGGGGGAGGGATGAAGTGATCATCCCTGAGAATTGGGTGTGTGGGGGGAGGGGGATTAGTTGGGTTTGTGCTGCATGTTAACCCGGAAACCGCAGCCCCTCCTTTTACATTGCAAACCCATTTTAAATGGCCAACCCAACGGGTGCTTGGTATGGGAAATGAGGGCGCTACTGTTTGAAACCATTCCCACATGTTAAGAAGGTTAAAAAAGCCAAAAGACTGTGACTTACCATGGCTGCCTGCAAGCCGAAATCTGTTGCCTGGCACTGCGTGAGTGATCTCTCACACCAAACCGGCAGGCCCTCGATATGAGAGGAAAAATGCGATCTTGTAATGAAAGCACATGTGCTGTGTAATGTGATCAGCAAAATTTAATGTGAAAGAGTGTACCCATTGTTCTCTAAAATGTGTCTTTTTTAACCACCTCTCCCTTCTCCTCCACCAGCTGCAAATGTTTCTCCCTCACAGAGGCTAGTGAAGATTAGAAGGAGAAAACGGCGGACTCGGTATGACATGTTCACGGAGCTCCAGATGTCCTCCCATGCTGACAGAGCATAGCAGAATGCGTGGAGGCAGTCAATGTCAGACTACAGAAAAGCACAATATGAATGAGAGGAGAGGTGGCGGGCTGAATCGCGGGCTGAACAGAGCAAGTGGCGGGCTGAAGATGATAGGTGGCGTCAGCTTGCAGATAGAAGGCAAGAGTCAATGCTCCGGCTGCTGGAGCATCAAACTGATATACTCCAGCGTATGGTTGAGCTGCAGGAAAGGCAGCAGGAGCAGAGACCGCCGCTACAGCCCCTGTGTAACCAACAGCCCTCCTCCCCAAGTTCCATAGCCTCCTCACCCAGATGTCCAAGAACACGGTGGGGGGGCCTCCGTCCACCCAGTCACTCCACCCCAGATGATTGCCCAAGCATCAGAAGGCTGGCCTTCAATAAGAGTTAAAGTTTTAAACTGCAGTGTGTCCTTTTCCTTCCCTCCTCCCCCACCCATCCCAGGCTACCTTGGCAATTATCCCCCTAGCTTTGTGATGAATTAATAAAGAATGCATGAATGTGAAGTAACAATGACTTTATTGCCTCTGCAAGTGGTGCTCGAGGGGGGGAGGGGAGCGTGGGGTGGTTGGTTTACAGGGAAGTAGAGTGAACCGGGTGGGGGGGGCGGAGGGTTCATCAAGGAGAAACAAACAGAACTTTCACAACGTAGCCTGGCCAGTCACAAAACTCATTTTCAAAGCTTCTCTGATGCGCACTGCGCCCTGCTGTGCTCTTCTAACCGCTCTGGTGCCCGGCTGCACGTAATCAGTGGCCAGGTGATTTGCCTCAACCTCCCACCCCACCATAAATGTCTCCCCCTTACTCTCACAGATATTGTGGAGCGCACAGCAAGCAACAATAACAATGGGGATATTCTTTTCGCTGAAGTCTGAGCGAGTCAGTAAGCTGCGCCAGCGCGCTTTTAAACATCCAAATGCACATTCCACCACCATTCGGCACTTGCTCAGCCTGTAGTTGAACAGGTCCTGACTCCTGTCCAGGCTGCCTGTGTACGGCTTCATGAGCCATGGCATTATGGGGTAGGCTGGGTCCCCAAGGATCACGATAGGCATTTCAACATCCCCAACAGTTATTTTCTGGTCCGGGAAGAAAGTCCCTTCCTCCAGCTTTTGAAACAGACCAGAGTGCCTGAAGACGCGAGCATCATGTACCTTTCCTGGCCATCCCATGTTGATGATGGTGAAACGTCCCTTGTGATCCACCAGGGCTTGCAGCAGCATTGAAAAGTACCCCTTGCGGTTTATGTACTCGGTGGCTTGGTGCTCCGGTGACAAGATAGGGATATGGGTTCCGTCTATCGCCCTGCCACAGTTTGGGAATCCCATTGCAGCAAAGCCATCCACTATGGCCTGCACGTTTCCCAGAGTCACTACCCTTGATATCAGCAGGTCTTTGATTGCCCTGGCAACTTAGATCACAGCAGCCCCCACAGTAGATTTGCCCACTCCAAATTGATTCCCGACTGACCGGTAGCTGTCTGGCGTTGCAAGCTTCCACAGGGCTATCGCCACTCTCTTCTCAACTGTGAGGGCTGCTCTCATTCTGGTATTCTGGTGCTTCAGGGCAGGGGAAAGCAAGTCACAAAGTTCCATGAAAGTGCCCTTACACATGCGAAAGTTTTGCAGCCACTGGGAATCGTCCCACACCTGCAACACGATGCGGTCCCACCAGTCTGTGCTTGTTTCCCAGGCCCAGAATCAACGTTCCACAGCATGAACCTGCCCCAGTAACCCCATGATTTGCACATTGCTGGGGCCTGTGCCTTGTGAGAGGTCTATGTCCATGTCAATTTCCTCATCACTCTCGTCGCCGCGCTGCAATCGCCTCCTCGGCTGGTCCTGGTTTTGCTTTGGCATGTCCTGGCTCTGCATATACTCCAGGACAATGCGAGTGGTGTTCATAGTGCTCATAATTGCCGCAGTGATTTGAGCGGGCTCCATGATCCCAGTGCTATGGCATCTGGTCTGAAAAAAGGCACAAAACTAGTATCTGACGGACGGAGGGAGGGAGGGAGGTGCAAGTGACGACATGGCGTACAGGTACAGGGAATTAAAATCAACAAAGGTGGCTGTGCATCAGGGAGAAACACAAACAACTGTCACACAGAATGGCCTCCCCAAAGATTGAACTCAAAACCCTGGGTTTAGCAGGCTGTTGATTTCACGGAGGGAGGGGGAAGCAAAGGAATACAGAACAAATCTATTTTTTACATCTTAAGCTGGCAGATGAAGGTGCAGCATGACTGATAGCCCTCGGCATCTTCTGGGTGCTTGGCAGAAAATACTGGGTGCTTGGCAGAAAATAGCATACTACAACTGATAGCCATCATCGTCATTGGGAAGGCAGCGACTGGGGGACATACGGAGTTTCAGCCACTGCAGTACGACGACGGATACCAGTCGTAATACACCATCTTCTACCAAAAGGTAAGGGGCTGCTGCTGTGTGCAATGCAGCCCCACGTCTGCCAGCACCCAGATCATCGATGAAGGCTACCAGTCATACTGCACTGTTTACTGCCAAAAGGCAATTAGCTGCTGCTGTGTAGCAATGCAGTACCATGTCTGCCGGCACCCAGATGACATATGGTGACGGTGAGCTGAGCTGAGCAGAGTGGGCTCCATGCTTGGCGTGGTATGTTGTCTGCACAGGTAACCCAGGTAAAAAGGCGCGAATCGACTGTCTGCCATTGCTCTGATGGAGGGGGAGGTGCCTGACGACATGTACCCAGAACCCCCCGTGACACTGTTTTGCATCATTCAGGCATTGGGATCTCAACCCAGAATTCCAATGGGCGGCGGAGACTGCGGGAACTGTGGGATAGCTACCCATAGTGCAACGCTCCGGAAGTCGACGCTAGCCTCAGTACTGTGGACGCAGTCTGCCGACTTAATGCACTTAGAGCATTTTATGTGGGGACACACACAATTGGCTGTATACAACCGATTTCTATAAAACCGGCTTCTATAAATTCGACCTAATTTTGTAGTGTAGACATGCCCTAAGTGAAGTTAACAACACCAGATAACTGCAGTAACAAAAATCTCATAATGAACACCATGTTACATGTATTCACAGTACATTTTAAGAGGCAGTCCTTATTACCACCAGCGCCACAAGGAATTTTGCCTTTAGGAAATTAAGGGTCAGATTCTGTTTTCCATTGTTAAACACAGCTAATCAGCCTGCTATGTAGCAATATATTAAAATCAACGGGATGAATAAAAGCCATATGTCTGGTTTATAAAAACCCACAGAGGAAGATCACACTGGCAAGCTAAAGCAACACATTTCAGGACCATATATTTTATTCTTGCTCTAACAAATGCTTTCCAAAGGGCAAGACCATACAGAACTGTAATCCAAACAAAATAAGATTATTGTGAAGCCTCAGATTTACTTTAATTTATTGTCTACATTTCAGTCTTGTTGTTTATTCCCCGGTTTGCAAAAATCATTTTCTTGCCTGGAGGGTTCTTGACATTTCTTGAAAGTTCAAACAAGAGGCGACTGGTAACTGCTGATAGTGGGGGGCGGGGAGGGCACAATTTAAAGGTGCTGATGGTATGCAGCAGCATTTAGGGCAAGTACTCAAGAGACAAAGGAATTATGATTTCTAGAGCTGCTTTTGATGTCATATTTTATGATACTATGTAATAGCACATGGAGACTATTCTAAAAGAGAACTACACATGAAAAAGCTCTCGATTGCACTGATGTATGTCGTCAGATGCCACCGGTGTGGTTCTCTGCTCTGTTCAATGTTGATAACAGTCTGATTGCGTGTGTTCCCTTTGTTTACCCAATTGTAGTTACTGTGTAACTTAATTTCTTTACCAATTTGTTTTTTTCCTGGCCTTCATGTTGTTTGCCGCCATTCATTTGTTGATTTTTACCTGTGTGTTGGTTAAACAGTTTAGCAAAGTTATGCACATTGTAAATGTTGTATAGCAATAATACAATACAGCAATAGTACAATGATAATATAGTAGCGCAGCAATAATGCAGTTGTTTTTACATAGTAACCAAGTTGAAATTAAATGACAGTTTATCCTGGTCCAGCTGGTGGTTTTTAGCTGAATGTTAAATTAATTGTCCATATAGGGTAGATAGAAGTGTATTTGACCAGTCTCTTATTTATGCAACACTTCATTTTTCTTTTCTTGATGCTTCGGGATTTCTTCTGGTGTCTTTGTTCTTAAGTTAGTTAACATAATAAAGTTTTTGTTTGTTTTTACATTTCTCTTGTTTTTAGTAACCCAACTTTAATACACAGATTAATTTAGTGTTTACAATGTAATACACACCAAGTCTTTTATACACAAGCTAAACTTTTGCAATTGTTGTATAGACATTCATTTTCACTTGAGGTACATTACTAATATTTTATACTAAATGTAATGCTTAATGGCTAAAATAGATGCTCACAATCTTCCATGAGAAGGTGTATTGCTTTCCCTTGCTGAACACTTTGTTTCAGCAATAGAGTTAGTAACATAATTTTAACAAGCTTTTTAGAGTTACTTTGCTTGTGATACCAACTTCACTCTTGTTAACTGTTTAGAAGCACAAACTTTAACAACCACTGCTTCCCATTAACATAACATAATAGAAGAAAAGTGTATAAAATTAAACCAACTATAAAATTAAACCAAAATAAATTTTAAATACAGGTCCATGAAAATACTTTGAGGGTATTAAACTTTCATGATGCTTTGTTATGTTTGGGAGCCGAAGGTGAAAACCTGTTGAAAACATGGAAACCTGTTGAAATTGTTTGGTTAGCTTTATGCATAAATTGTTATTTTTAAACATTTTTGCTATCGCATTCTTATAACTATATTTAAAAGTGCAAACAAGTTTTTTAAAAAAACCCAAACTAGTTTATAAAAACCCAAACAAGAAATTGACATTTTGTTAATATTATCTTTACCTTAATGTTGAGGTTTTCCCTTACATTTTTTCTTTGAATAAAAAATTTAAAAAACTTTAAAAAACAAAACAAAACTGTGATTAATAAAAGAGAATTATTTTTGTTTGCAATTTCATTATTTGTTGAGGCAGAAATATATGTACATATATTTATAACTGAGACCTTGTTGAACGTTGGGGGGAAAATGGTATTAATAATAATATGATGGTTATACACCAACCATAATATTAAAATAGTGTGGTACCACATATACATATATTTTAAAAGGGTATAAAATTGACTTTTGTTGCAACAAAATAAAAATAATAATATAGTCATGTGACACACACAACATACAACACAGGACAACACACATGACATACAGGACAAACTTACAATTAAAAACAAATGGTGCCAGAATTCTATTCATAACTATACAAAATAAGACAAACAAAAACAAACAATTAAAAGGGTTAAACATTTGACTAAACAAATTATTACCTTATTTAAAACTTTTAACAAAAATTGATAAGAATATATTAATATTTGCCAAATTTATTGTATTAATTTGGTAACAAGGAATTTTGCATTATTTTATATTTAACATTATTTTAAAACTCTGCTATATGGAAAAAAGAAAAGCCCATGTTTCAAATATTAGTTAGTGGTTAGAATTAGAAGCAGAGTGTACATTTCTGTTGCTTGGCAAACATATCTTCAAGAAAGTTAGGAATAACCCCAGATGTTGCATTCCTAAAGGTTAAAATAATTAATTTCCTGGATTTATTTAAAGTTTTTATCTTGTTTTCTTTTAGTTTGTTTTGTTCTGTTTTCAATTACTTTATCTTTTGGAGGTTTCTATAAAATCTATAACGTTTAACTTTTAAACAAAGAGAGAGAGCCAAAGTGAGGAGAGGCGGGGGAAAAAGTGGGGGGTGAAGAGCAACTAGGAAGGTAGTGAGACCTGAGCCAAGACAGATTAACTCTATCAAAGTATTTGAAAGTACGGGCAGCAGCGGCGGCGAGTTTAGCAAACCGAGAAAGCATATAAAGGAAAAAACTTAACCAGCATGGAAAAATATTTGAGAAAGCAGGTTATATTTTTAGATAAGAGTGCGGAGTGTGGTTCCGTGGGTCAGAGCAGTTGGGAACCTGCACTACTGCGCTCCTAGTTTTTATCCTGGCTTTGAGAGGAAGTGGGGGTAGTTACCTGCTCTTGTAAGACCTGAATTTGTTCCTCCAGTGCTTGTTGCTTTTGTCTGCATGCCAAACAGATTGAAGGAATGCCCTTTTTTTGCTGCAGTTAACTGTTTTTGGGCAACTCCATGTGTTAATACATCAATTCTAGGTGTTAACCTGCTTAATTTTGTTTTTTTTCTTTGAAATTCCTTTTTATTCACACCCCTGTGATCGAGTCGCAGCTCCTGTCTCCTAATGTGCTCTGTGAACTGTTCCATATTTCCCTTCATTTGATTTACCAATTCAGTGAAAGTTATTGTGTGCTACTTTTTCCATCTGTGCACTTACTTGTCCCATTCTGACAGGCACCAGTCTAGGTTGTACCAGAACCTGGCTTTTATCATAAGGTAGTGGTTGCACTGCAATGGACCCCGTTTCATCTTTTAATTTTACTAGGGCCACCTTTTTCCACTTCTGTCCCCATTCTTCTGGCACATTATTCTGTCCCCATTCTTCACGTAGCTACCTGAAGCCTGTTGTTGACCACAAATATTTATAACAGGGGACGGCACATGTATTTTTTGTAGGTTCCTTGCAGCTGTTTCCAATGTTTTATTCTGTTCCTGTGCTGGTTGTCTCTGGGCTGCTTGCCTCCCTGGAAGGGGGGTGGGAGCATTCCAGGGATTTGTAGCTTCTTTTGATTCTTGTAACTCTTTCTTTGTTACTGTTACTGGCCCCGCCAATTTTGTGGCATGCTGCTTTAACCATTTAACAGCCATGGTTATAGTTTGCAATATTTTACATTTTAAGGCTACAGTCTCTGCCCTGGCCTTACAAATTACATTACATGTTTCTTCCCCATTATATTTTTTAAACTCTGTGGGGATTTGCAGGAAGGGGTTAAGGGGGTTCCCCAGCTCGTGGTTTTCTGTCATGTTAGATCACGATTCCCACGGCGGACAACTCGCTTACTCACCAGATCAGCGGTCGGGGTCACCAATGTCGTCAGACGTCACTGGTGTGGTGCTCTGCTCTGTTCAATGTTGATATCAGTCGGCTGCGTGTGTGTGTTCCCTCTGTGTGCTGCCCTGGCTCTGCAGATAGCTGACACAGCAGACCCCGAGAGAATCCCCAATGACCACAGACTCTGATAAGGTACAAAGGCACCCGGCCAGGTTTACTGTCAAACGAAACGCAGTCTCTAGCTCCCCAGATCAGATGTCTACAGTTCTGCTAGTACATATGTGCGCCCTGACAATGTACTGGCTCAGTCAGTCACGGGATTTGCCACTGCCTCCTAGGCCAGACAAAGACGTCCACTCAGGGATGCATTCTTATATCCAGGTACAAACAGGTTATGCATCATTGAAGGCACTGAGGTACAGCCCTTCTATGCATTAGAGTGTTGTCTTTCTCCTGGTACAGGTTGGTTCGACCAAATAAGTCTACTCATCATGCTGTCTATCCATCGTATTGTCCTTTCTTATTGCCTATCCATCATATTATCCTTTCATACTGTCTTTAGGCTGGGTCTGCCTATTCCTTGTTATCTGTGTGGGAAGTGTTCGTACCAGGCTGTTCTGATGCCATCCTGGCATACATTCATCTTATTATTGCTTATATGTGTATACATGTTTTTAGCAGCCTTCCTCTTGCCAACTTCTGTGAGCAGGGCCTGCCTCTGGCTCACAGCCTAACTTTGCTTTATGTTAGCAACGCCTTGACTATTACTTCAGTTCAGGCCTCATACCGGGCCTCTGATACCAAGGGTTTATGTCTCAGGGCCTCTTCTTACTACAATGTATTTTATCAATTGGAAGCAGTGGTTCTCAACCAGGGATACACATACCCCTGGATGTACGTAGAGGTCTTCCATGGGATAGACCATCTAGATATTTGCCTAGTTTTCAACTCATCTAGATATTTGCCTAGTTTTCAACTCATCTAGATATTTGCCTAGTTTTACAACAGGCTACATAAAAAGCACTAGCAAAATCAGTACAAACTATAATTTCATACAGACATTGATGTGTTTATACTGCTCTATATACTAGATTGGTATTTCTCAATCTGGGTGTTGGTGACCCCCATGGGGTTGTGGGATGGGTTTGAGTGGGGAAGTTGCAAGTGCAGGGCCAGCATTAGGGGGTGGCAAACAGGGTCCCTGCGAAGCTAAGATATGCATGCTGAAGTCAAAGCCTGGCCCTGCCACTTGGGGCTGAAATCAAACTCCTGAAAGGGGTAAAGTAGTCTGGAAAGGTTGAGAACCACTGATATGAAGAACAGAGATATTTGTAAACCAATCCTTTGATGTGATCTTTTAAAGCTCTTGTGATAATATCAGCACCCAAAATAATTAAGTCAGGAATCAGTTCTAGTGTAACCATATACAATTATTTTCCCTCACCATTTAAATCTGCTCTCTCTTCTGGGTTTACAAGGAGACACATTGGCTCTCTTGGGCACCACAAGTACCAGAAATCTCATGCTAACCCTCCTGGTGGCTATAAGGTCTCATCTGACATCTGACTCTTCTGGTATCTGTAGTATCACAGAATGATGAATATGGGGCATCATTAGCAAACCTGTAAAAACAGATTTCATGGCAGGAGTGTAGTGATTTGAAAGAATTTTTGGAAAGTAAATTAAAACGGATTTCTGTGCTCAATCTCCTGTGCCCAGCCCAGTTAGCAGGGATGGTCAAGTCACATTTCTCAGCTTGCCTGCCATTCCCTTTTCTCTTTACAGTTCACTTTTAACTAGAGATGGACCCAAAACTAGGACACAGAATCCAAACAACTCAGAAACATGAGGAAGATCAGATCTAGGTCCAGATTTCACCTTCACAGCTCAAGTTTATTTTTATGAATGGCCAGTTCAGAATTTCAAATCCCAATACTCTTGTGATGTGGCTTGGGTTTGGATCTGAAGTTTAGAAACTTGAATTTGGATGGAAGCCTCACAACTGTCCCACTTTTGCTATTAACATTATAAAGTTTAATAGTGTGACTTTCCAGTTCTGATTAAATATATTCTGTCATTGAGGCCCCAATCCAGCAAACTCTTAATCATATGCTCACTTATAAGCATCTGAGTAGTCCCATTGAAATCAGTGCAACTGCTCAAGTGCTTGAATTTAAGCATGTTTAAGTACTATGCTAGAGTAGGGCCTCTAGAAAAAATGAAATAAAATATTATTGTCACAGTTTCAGGGGAACTGCTCTTGTATTCCACCCATCTCCCCACAACCCTCAGCTCCCCCGGTCCATGCTGCCTCCTCCAAAGCTGACTGCAAAGAGTTACAACAGGATCTCACAGAACTGGGTGACTGGGGAACAAAATCGCCCCATCACAAAAAAGATCTGTTAGAACTGGAACAGCTACTGAGAAGGCGGGGGGGGGGGGGGAAGGAATATTGGGGCATGGAACAGCCTCTGTATGAGGAGACATGAAAAAGACTGGGACTTTTCAGCTTGGAAAAGAGACGACTCAGAGAGATATCATAGAAGTACATAAAATCGTGACTGGTGTAGAGAAAGTGAATATGGAAAGTGTTATTTACTCCTTCAGATAAACACAAGAACCAGGGGTCACCCAATAAAATTAATACGCAGCAGGTTTAAAAACACACACAAGGAAGTACTTCTTCACACAATACAATGTTACTCATTGTCGGGATGTTGTGAAGGCCAAAACTGTAACAGGGTTAAAAAAAGAACTAATGGAGGTTAGGTCCATCAATGGCCATTGGCCAAGATGCAAGATGATCAGGGATGCAACCCTATGTTCTGAGTATCCCTAGCCTCTGTTTGCCAGAAGCTGGGAGTGGACAACAGGGGATGGATCACTCGATGATTGCCTGTCCCTAGGAAGCACCTGGCATTGGCCAGCATTGGAAGACAGGATACTGGGCTAGATGGACCATTGGTCTGACCCAGTATGGCCGTTCTTATGTCCAGATTTTTAGTGTCTAGGAAAGTTATGAATTTAAGCACTCAGGCTCATGTTTTGAAAGTGTTGTGCAGGTTCCTTTGAGGATGAGGACAGATAGGTCAGATATAGAGTGATTGCTTTCTGAAAAGTGTTCACCCATAGGTAATAGGTTGTTTTTATCTATCATTTTCCTGTGTGAGTTCATTTGAGAGCATAGCGAGGGTCTGGTTTCACCCACATATTTGTTATTGGGGCATTTAGTGCACGGGATCAGACATACCACATGTTGAGAGAGGCCTGCGTACGATCCATGGATCTTGAAAGGTGTGTTGTGGGGGGTGTTGCTCATTGTAGCAGTGGAGATATGTCTGCAGGTTTTGCATATGTTGTTCTGGCAGGGTCTGGTGCCACTTTGAGTTGGTGTGTCCTGGTCTGTGGGGAGCTTGCTCCTGATGATGAGCTTGTGATGTTGGGGGGGACTTGTTGGGAGGTTCAGGAAAAATTGTTTTAAGGATGGGGTCCCAATTGAGTTGGGTGGTAGTTTGATATCCTGTCTGAGTTCCAGTGTAGGGTGGTAGGTGACAGCTATGGGCGTGCAGTCAGAGGGGGGTTTATTTCTGTATTGAAGCAGGTTCTCTTGGGGGCATTTGGGTGGCAGGTTTCATGACACAATCTACTTCTCTGGTGCAGTGTCCTTGTTTGGCGAAGGCAATTTTAAGTGTATTAAACTATATATCCTGAACTTTCTCCTTGGAGCGTATTCTGTGGTATCTGAGTGCCTGGCTGTAGATAACAGATTTATTGGTGTGTTTGGGGTGGTTACTGGATCTATGAAGAGTAGGTGTGGTGATCTGGGGGTTTCTTGTACATGGTTGTCTGTAAGGTTCCATTGTTGAAACGGATTGTGGTGTCCAGGAAGTTGATGCTAGCATGGGAGTGTTCCAGAGAGAGTTTAATGGCTGGGTGGTGGTTGTTGAAGTTTTGGTGAAAATCTATTAGGGAGTTTAAGCTGTCTGTCCAGAGGATGAAAAATATCATTGATGTATTATTGGTTTCATAGTGCATTGGTCCAGCAATTCTTCTTCAAAGGTGGCCCATGAAGAGATTGGCATATTGGGGAGCCATCATAGTACCCATGGCTGTTCCCATGGTTTGAACAAAATGTTTGTTATTGAATGCAAAATTGTTATGAGTGAGGATGAAATGGATGAGTTTGATGATGTGTTTGGAGTGGATATCTGAGGATTGTCCATTGTCTTGTAAATATTTCAGGTAGGCAACATGCCATCATTGTGAGGGATGTTGGTGTATAAGGAGTTGACATCCATGGTGGCGAGGCTGGTGTTCTGAGGGAGGCTGTTAATGTTGCGGACTTTGTGGAGGAAATCAGTTGTGTCCTGGATGAACCTGGCCCTTTGTGTGATGAATGATTTGAGGATGGGTTTTATGAGTCCCGATATTCCTTCACTAAGGGTGCTGTGGCCAGATATGATGGGTCTTCCTGGGTTCCCTTGTTTGTGTATCTTGGAAGCATGTAGAAGGTTGCTTGGGTGGGTGGGTGAAATTGTGGAGTTTCTCTTGGAGTTGTATGGAGAAGGATTTGATGGTATCCTTAAATTCCTGAGTAAATTGTGGTGTGGGGTCTTTATAGTAGGTGGTGTAGGAGAGTTGTCAGTTGACTTCATGGTTGAGGACTACAATGGCGCACTTTTTGTTTGCCAGTTTGATCACTATCTGGTGCTCAGATTTTGGGTACTATATGGCTGTTCTTTTGGTGGGTGGAGAGATTATGGTGGATGTGATGTTTGTCAAGGATTTTGCAGTTAATTTTTTTTCCTGAAGCAATCACTGTAATAATCAAGAGTGTGGGTTTCTGCACTCTGAGCTATCCAGTCAGAAGATTCTTTTTTCTTAAATTGTCGGTGAGGACATGGCAATTGTGAGTGGTGTCATCATTCTTGTGAAAGAATTCTTTGAGGCAGAGACAGTGGAAGAATTCTTTTAGTTCTCCACAAGTTAGCATAGTATCAGGTTCTGTGGTGTTTAACTATGTTATTTGTTTGCAGTAGCACCTAACAGTCCCAACCAGGATCTGAAGCCTGTTTTGCCTAGTGCTCTGCAAATGCAGAGTGAGAAGTCAGTACCTGCCCTAAAGATCTAGGCCTTGTCTACACTACGAGAGTAGTTCGATTTTACTTAAATCGAATATTTGGAATCGATATTGCAAAGTCGAACGTGTGTGTCCACACTAAGGACAGTAATTCGACTTTGTGAGTCCACACTAACGGGGAAAGCGTCGACATTGGAAGCGGTGCACTGAGGGCAGCTATCCCACAGTTCCCGGAGTCCCCGCCGCCCATTGGAATTCTGGGTGGAGCCGCAAATGCCTTCTGGGTAAAAAAAAAAGGGGCCAGGGTGCTTTTGGGTAACTGTCGTCATCCGTCCATCACTCCCGCCCTCCCTCCCTCCCTGAAAGCGCCGGCGGGAAATCATTTCGCGCACTTTTCAAGTCATTGACAGCGCGGACGCCACAGCACTGTGAGCATGGAGCCCGCTGCAACCATCGCTGCAGTTGTGGCCGCTCTCAACGCCTCGCAGCTTATCATACAGGTTGCCCTGAGGCAGATGCAGAAAAGTCAGGCGAGGAGGCTACGTCAACGCGGTGATGGCCTGAAGTCTGAGAGTAGCACAGACCTCTCAGAAAGCAGGGGACCCAGCGCCGAGGACATCACGGTGGCAATGGGTCATGTTGATGCTGTGAAACGGCGATTCTGGGCACGGGAAACAAGCACTGAGTGGTGGGACCGCATAGTGCTGCAGGTCTGGGATGAATCACAGTGGCTGCGAAACTTCCGCATGCGGAAGGGAACTTTCCTTGAACTTTGTGAGTTGCTGTCCCCTGCCCTGAAGCGCAATGACACCCGGATGCGACCAGCCCTGACTGTCCAGAAGCGAGTGGCCATAGCCCTCTGGAAGCTTGCAACGCCTGACAGCTACCGGTCAGTCGCGAGCCAGTTTGGGGTGGGCAAATCTACCGTGGGGGTTGTTGTGATGCAAGTAGCCAAGGCAATCGTTGATGTACTGCTGCCAAAGGTAGTGACCCTGGGAAACTTGGAGGCGATCATAGATGGCTTCGCAGCGATGGGATTCCCAAACTGCGGTGGGGCCATAGATGGAACTCACATCCCTATCCTGGCACCGGACCACCAGGCCAGCCAGTACATTAACAGAAAGGGCTACTTTTCCATGGTGCTGCAAGCACTGGTGGACCACAGGGGACGTTTTACCAACATCAATGTCGGATGGCCGGGCAAGGTTCATGACGCTCGTGTTTTCAGGAACTCTGGTCTGTTTAGACGGCTGCAGCAAGGTATTTACTTCCCGGACCACAAAATAACTGTTGGGGATGTGGAGATGCCTATAGTCATCCTCGGGGACCCAGCCTACCCGCTAATGCCCTGGCTCATGAAGCCCTATACAGGTGCCCTGGACACTGAAAAAGAACTCTTCAACTACCGGCTGAGCAAGTGCAGAATGGTGGTGGAGTGTGCTTTTGGACGTCTCAAGGGGAGATGGAGAAGCTTGCTGACTCGCTGTGATCTCAGCGAAACCAATATCCCCATTGTTATAGCAGCTTGCTGTGTGCTCCACAATCTCTGTGAGAGCAAGGGGGAGACCTTTATGGCGGGGTGGGAGGTTGAGGAAATTAGCCTGGCTGCTGATTACTCACAGCCAGACAGCCGGGCGATTAGAAGAGACCAGCGGGAAGCGCTGTGCATCCGGGAGGCTTTGAAAGCAAAGTTCCTGAGTGAGCAGGGTAACCTGTGACTTTCTAATTTTGTGTACAGAGAAGCCTTCACCCCACTTCCAACACACGTTTCAAAATAAAAATAGTTCTACTTTGTTAAAGCACACCGTTTTCTTTAATACTGTTTTCGCGGGAATTTTTTAAAACTGGGACGCAGACTGTGGTGCGGAGCGGGTGTAGTGTAGTCGCGCGAATGCAGCTTCTAAACTCAAGGACTGACAGGCTCCGCTGCGGTGGGATGGTTCTTTCAACGGAGCCTGTCACCCCTCCTGATACGGACTGTGTGTATGGGGGGTCTATGTGAGTTTGTGGCAGGGGTGGGACGGTTACAGATCCCCTGCTGTGTGGCTCTGTGATCCTGCCTAAGGACCGCCGCTTAAGATCTCTAACTGCCCTCCCCTGACACAAAGTCACAGAGCAACCCACCCCCCACCACATAACATGAAAAGAACCTCCCAGACTAACCAGGGTAAGTAGTCACTGCATCACTGCACTATGTATGTGCCCTGCTGCTGTGCCTGCCCCCGACTATGTA
The DNA here is from genome assembly GCF_013100865.1 of Trachemys scripta elegans. Lineage (NCBI taxonomy): Eukaryota > Metazoa > Chordata > Testudines > Emydidae > Trachemys > Trachemys scripta. Next base: position 75,250,168 of record NC_048299.1, read on the forward strand.
CCCTGCCAAAGGTGACTGTCCTGTCCAATTACCAACCCCCTTTCCCCCCCCTCCTCCAAAAGAACATGATGGAAACAGTAGTTAACAGAAACATATTTTTTATTATCAACTACACATGGGACTGGGAAGTGAAACTTGGACGGGGGCTTGTGTCAGGCGGGAAGGAAAGAACTTGTCAAACTTTGGGGAATGAGAGCCTTCTGCTGCTCGAGCTCTCTGCAGGGGTGGAGTGAGAGTTAGCAGGGACTCTGCCGCCTCTCCTTCTGTGCACTTTGGGTGAAGGGAGTATGGGACTTGGTGGCGGGGGAGGGCGGTTAGAGATGGACTGCAGCGGGGCTCTGTCCTCCTGCCTCCGTTCCTGCAGAACATCCACAAGGCGCCGGAGCGTGTCCGTTTGCTCCCTCAGTAGTCCAAGCAGGGTTTGAGTCGCCTGCTGGTCTTCCTGACGCCACCTCTCCTCCCGATCCATGTTGGCTTGGTGCATTTGGGACAAGTTCTCCCGCCACTGGGTCTGCTGTGCTGCCTGGGCTCGGGAGCAGGCTATAAGCTCTGAGAACATGTCCTCCCGTGTCCTCTTCTTCTTATGCCTAATCCTCCCTAGCCTCTGGGAGTGTGATGACAGGCTAGGTTGTGAGACAGTCGCAGATGGGGCTGTGGGAATGGGAAAAAGGGAGTGAATTCCTCAGAAAGATAAATGTAGTTGTGAACAAAGAACATAGTCTTTCTCTGTGAACAGGACCATGCACAGCACCTATCACATGCGCACTCAGCACAAGGTCGAATTCTCGGCCTTCGCATTCAGTGTCTGGGGTTTTGCAGAGCACTTTTGAGAACCCTGTCAGGACAACGGAATTGCTCTTGCACGCAGACATGGTAAGCCGTAGATTCGTGGCAGCTTAAAACTTTAATATTAGCAATGGCCTCATTTCACATTGAAATCAATGTCGGTCCCTGCTGCCAGCAATCCGGCAAGCAGGAAGTCTGCTCCTGTCCCACACCCTCGCGGCTGTCCCCGGGAACGATCCCTTTCGGCTGACCCTCTCCCGTCTCCACCGCGTGGCTGCAAACCAGCGGTTACAGTTCTGTAAAGGAACGGTAAAGCAGTCCCAACACTAACATTCCCCTACCTCATTCAAAGCAGGTCATCATGAGCGACATCACCCTCATGAGGATCTCTGAGAGCGACAGACAGAGAATGCTCCGGGAAAGCCTTCAAAGACCAGGGCCGTATGCCGCCATGCTGTGCCAAGCAATGATTCCGGAGTACTTGCTAGTCTCGTGGCGCGGCAACGTGTCCTACTACGGAGGACCCAATAAGGCCGCTCTCCCCAAGAACCTAATGCAGCGGATTTCAAATTACCTGCAGGAGAGCTTCCTTGAGATGTCCCAGGAGGATTTCTGCTCCATCCCCGGACATATAGACCGCATCTTACTGTAGCTGCAGTAGCAGGGACTAAACAGTAGAGCGGCTTGGGCAGGACAATCATGCAAAACCGGACATTGCTAGATTTTTTTCAAATAGTTGCACTGCCCATGACTGAACCGTTAAGTTAATCAAACTAATCATGAGAAACCCATTTTTTAAATTGTTAATAATCATGTTCTGTTACAAATAAATGTTTAGATGTTTACAACACTTACTGGATGATCCTTCACCAGATTCTGTGTCCGGGGTAACGGCTGGGGAGGGTTGGTAGGGGATCTCTGTAAGGGTGATGAAGAGATCCTGGCTGTCGGGGAAATCAGCGTTGTGAGCGCTGTCGACTGCCTCGTCCTCCTCATCTCCTTCCTCATCTTCCCCGTCCGCTAACATGTCCGAGGATCCGGCCGTGGACACTATCCCATCCTCAGAGTCCACAGTCAGTGGTGGGGTAGTGGTGGCGGCCGCACCGAGGATGGAATGCAGTGCCTCGTAGAAACGGGATGTCTGGGGATGGGATCCGGAGCGTCCGTTTGCCTCTTTGGTCTTCTGGTAGCCTTGCCTCAGCTCCTTGATTTTCACGCGGCACTGCGTTACATCCCGGCTGTATCCTCTCTCTGCCATGTCTTTAGAGATCTTCTCATAGATCTTTGCATTCCGTCTTTTGGATCGCAGCTCGGAAAGCACGGACTCATCGCCCCACACAGCGATGAGATCCAAGACTTCCCGATCAGTCCATGCTGGGGCCCTCTTTCTATTCTGAGATTGCACTGCCATCAGTGCTGGAGAGCTCTGCATCGTTGCCAGTGCTGCTGAGCTCGCCACGATGTCCAGACAGGAAATGAGATTCAAACTGGCCAGACAGGAAAAGGAATTCAAATTCAAATTTTCCCGGGGCTTTTCCTGTGTGGCTGGTCAGAGCATCCGAGCTCGTACTGCTGTCCAGAGCGTCAACAGAGTGGTGCACTGTGGGATAGCTCCCGGAGCTATTAGCGTCGATTTCCATCCACACCTAGCCTAATTCGACATGGCCATGTCGAATTTAGCACTACTCCCCTCGTCGGGGAGGAGTACAGAAGTCGAATTAAAGAGACCTCTATGTCGAACTAAATACCTTCGCGGTGTGGACGGGTGCAGGGTTAATTCGATGTAACGGCGCTAACTTCGACATAAACGCCTAGTGTAGACCAGGCCCTAGACAAGGCAGACAAAATGTTGGAGAAATGAAGCATTATTATCTCCATTTTGCAGACAGGAACTTAGCACAGAGAGGTTTAGCAACTTGCCTAAAGTCACATAGAATGACTGTCAAGTATCAGAGGGGTAGCCGTGTTAGTCTGAATCTGTAAAAAGCAACAGAGGGTCCTGTTGCACCTTTGAGACTAACAGAAGTATTGGGAGCATAAGCTTTCATGGGTAAGAACCTCACTTCTTCAGACGCAAGTAATGGAAATCTCCAGAGGCAGGTATAAATCAGTGTGGAGATAACGAGGTTAGTTCAATCAGGGAGGGTGAGGTGCTCTGCTAGCAGCTGAGGTGTGAACACCAAGGGAGGAGAAACTGCTTCTGTAGTTGGAGAGCCATTCACAGTCTTTGTTTAATCCTGATCTGATGGTGTCAAATTTGCAAATGAACTGGAGCTCAGCAGTTTCTCTTTGGAGTCTGGTCCTGAAGTTTTTTTGCTGTAAGATGGCTACCTTTACATCTGCTATTGTGTGGCCAGGGAGGTTGAAGTGTTCTCCTACAGGTTTTTGTATATTTCCATTCCTGATATCTGACTTGTGTCCATTTATCCTCTTGCATAGTGACTGTCCAGTTTGGCCAATGTACATAGCAGAGGGGCATTGCTGGCATATGATGGCTTATATAACATTGGTGGACGTGCAGGTGAATGAGCTGGTGATGTTGTAGCTGACCTGGTTAGGTCCTGTGATGGTGTTGCTGGTGTAGATATGTGGGCAGAGTTGGCATCGAGGTTTGTTGCATGGGTTGGTTCCTGAGTTAGAGTTGTTATGGTGCGGTGCGTGGTTGCTGGTGAGAATAGAATGACTGTGGCAGAGCCAGAACTGAAAGCTTATCTTGAATCTTAGTACAACACTTTACCTACAAGACCTTCCTACTTGGATCCAGTATTTATATAAAGTTTTATTTCAGATGTACTTTATCAGAGTGGGGGTTGATTTTTGTTATTTTTTGCTAACTTTTCCTTCCATTCTGAGTGTTTTGTCTCCTCCAGATGTTAATTGTCCCAATTATGGACAGCAACTGCAGGGGCTTATGGGCAACTGGCACAGCACCCAAGAAGTTATGCAATTTTTCGCTTGGGTTTGTTTAGTGTTATAACCATTAACCCGTTCAGTTATGGACGGCGTTTGTTGCAGCAGAGAAATACCCTTAGTTCAGAAAAGCGGTCTAGTCTTTGAGTGCAGTTCTTCTTGTTTAAGCTACTTACATGTTTGCTTTAAAACAGATGGATGACACTAGAAGATTTCAACTGCTTATTTGGGAAAGGCAGCAGGATGAGCGCTTGGAAAGCATCACATATTGCACACTCTGCTATGGTAAGGCTGCTCATTTCACTTAACCAAAATCAGTGCTAGTTGTGCCTGTTGTTGTATCCATGCGCTGATGTTCACAGCAACAAATCCTCTGGATATTAGTGCAATAATTTTCTAGCCAAGATAGATAGTAAAAATTAGAGATAAGAAGAAAAATGCTGTTTAGTTGTCCTCTGCGTGGTGAAAGAAATGATTAAATTTGGCATTTTCCTTCTAGTGGAAGTTACTCAAAATAGAGTTATGCTTCTGGGAAAGGAGGCTCGTTTACTGTAACTTCCACATTTCCAGCAGGGAGAAGGAAGAGGGAGTTGATGGACAGATATATTTAGGAATGACAGCCAACAGTCAGATTAAAAAGTAGAGTTTGTTCCAGTATTGTTTATTTTGTTAGGCTTCAAGGAAAGAAAAAACAGATGAGCTCTTCAACACATGTTGGCTATTTTCTTTTACCACTGCTGTGTTATGTCCCATGAGATCTCAGAACATAATTTAGAGGGAGTCCGTCAATATAGTTTATCAGACCAACTTATAAGAGCTTTCAAAATAATTTTTAAGACAAACTTTTTAAATGAAAAAAATATATAGTCTCACTTCAGTTTTAAAGTGATTGCTTTTGTTACACTGTAAAATAGCTTACAGTTCAATGCTTCCTGCCTAGATAAATGCAAACCAGATACAAACTGTGAAGTGACCGTTCCCCCACCAGTCATGGTGAACATGGACATCACTTATGTCATGGACAGCTCTGACAGCATTGACAGTGATGAGTTTGAGAGAGCCAAAGACTTTGTGAGTACCATGCTCGATCACTTTGTTATCGCCTCACAGCCGAGGGGATCGAATGAAGGGGCGAGGGTAGCACTGGTGCAGCAGGCTCCTCGAAGCTTTCTCTCCAACAGAAACACAAGCCCAGTGAACAAAGAGTTTGATCTGATCACGTACAGTGGTAAAAATTTGATGAAGAGACATATCCAAGAATCTGCTCACCAGCTGGAAGGGCCATCTGCCATTGGTCATGCTCTGCAATGGACAATTGACAATATATTTTTCAAAGCCCCCAATCCGAGACAACACAGGGTCATATTTACAATACTTGGAAGTAAGACGAGTTCGTGGGACAGACAGAAACTGAGAGAGGTCTCACTGCAAGCCAAGTGCCAAGGATTCATCATGTTCACCCTAGCACTTGGAAACGATATTACCAGCAGCGAGCTGACAGAGCTTTCGAGCTTCCCAGCAGAACAACATCTAGTGCAGCTGGGCAGGGTTCTGAAACTTGAAATGGCATATGCTCAGAAGTTTAGTCGTGTCTTCCTAAACCTCCTAAAACGTAAGTAGCACACAATTCAACTTACTTCTGTTACTGAAGCAGTGAGAAATGCTTCACCATTAGTCATGCACATTCACCATCAGTCATGAGAAGCACAAGAATTTCTAGTAAAAGAAGTTTTTGAGCTTTTATAATGTCATGCTTAGTGTCATCAGACATCACAGTGTAGTGCTCTGCTCTGTTCAATGTTGATAACAGTCGGCTGCGTATGTGTGTTCCCTCTGTGTGCTGTCCTGGCTCTGCGCAGATAGCTGACACAGCAGACATGAGAGAACCCCCAATGACCAGAGACTCTGATAAGATACGAAGGCACCCAGCCAGGTTTATTGTCAAATGAAGCACAGTAATAGTTTCCCGCAGATTCTACAGGACATACTACAAATATGTGCCCCCGACAATGGACCGGCTCAGTCAGTGGCGGGACTCTCCACTGCCCCCTAGGCCAGACAAAGATATCCACTCAGAGATGCATTCTTATACACAGGTACAAACAAGTTATACATCACTCCTGATGCATCGAGGTACAACCCCTCTGCGTGTTGGGGTGCTGCCTCTCTCCTGGTACATGTTGGTTCGAACAAACAACTCTATCCATCATATTATCCTTTTGACCCTGTCTTTAGGATGGGTCAGCCTGTTCCTCATTATCTCTGTGGAATGTGTTCGTACCAGAATGTTCTGGTGCCATCCTGGCACATGTTCATCCTACTAGTACTTGATACCTTTTAGATATGTGTATACGTGCAATTAGCAGCCTTCTTCTTGCCAACTTCTGTGAGCAGGGCCTGCCTCTGGCTCACAGCTTAACTTTGCTTTACATTAGCAAAGTCTTGACCATTACTTTAGTTCAGGCCTCAGGCCTCATACCAGTCCTCTGATACAATGTTTCAGGGCCTCATCTTACTACATTCCCCCACTTTTTGTCTTTTTATGGGGAGGATGTTTACCCATCGTCCCAGAAAAGCATAATGCATGGACTCAGGATAACCCAGTGGGGTAAACACTGTTATGTGGTTACCTTATTTTACCATCCATACACTCATGCCCCACCTGTCTTTAGACTGCACATTCCCTCGTACGACTGATGGACAGATTTTATTTTCCAATTGATTGTAGTCCCTTATAGTGGGCATGGGAATGTTAGGCCCGAGACCATGACTGAGGAATGTAGTATTATGATTGAGCCTTAGAGGCAATTCCAAATAATTAATATATATGAATAATATGGATATGGCATATATATTTGTAGCATATATGGGTATATATGTATAGTATGTATGCGTACATATGACACCACCTTATATCCAAGCATAACCATGTTTTTCCAGTCTGGTGTTGTACTTTATCCCTTTTACTTTGGTGACACAGATAGAAACACACTCCTATTAGGGTAATTGCAGTTATCACCTGTATCATCATTAGTAGTAGGCTAGGGTAACCAGACAGTAAATGTGAAAAATCAGGACGGGGGTGGGTGATAATAGGAGCCTATATAAGAAAAAGACCCCAAAATCAGGACTGTCCCTATAAAATTGGGATATCTGGTCACCCTATAGTAGGCTGAGTGTTTTTGAAATAGGCATTGTTATAGTGTGTTCCACAGTATTATGTATATGAGAAGTAAAACAGAAATTTGGAGTAGTGACACTACAAATGAGGCCTTTATATATAAATGTCCTTTAATTAATTTCTACCCAGTACTGTGCATTCATATTATGGGTTTAACTTACTGCTGGTTGTCACCCTCTGGTAAGCTTTGCTGGGCAGGAAACAGGAATGGCTAGCTTCTCTGTTCCACGGATTGCATTGCCCTGTGGTACACCAGTAGTTGACGTAGATCCAGTTATTTTTGTTTTTCAGAAAACCTACTGAGTGGACAATAACCAATTTCTCAAATATTGCTGTGTCAGGATGTAGTATTGGTACCCAGACACTGAACAAAATTGTTTTGAATAACATGTGCCTCAGTTAGGATGCAGTGTTGCTGATCCCAAATTGTGACCAGTACTAACAGGGAATTTTATATACCTCATTTGTAGTTACTGTGTAACAATTTTTTTTAACCAATTTGTTTCTCCTGGCCTTCATGTTGTTTGCTGCCATTCCTTTGTTGAGTTTTACCTGTGAGTTGGTTCAACAGTTTAGCAAGGTTATGCACATTGTAAATGTTGTACAGCAATAATACAACAGTACAACGATATTATAGTTGTTTTTACCCAGTAACCAAGTTGAAATTAAATGACAGTTTATCCTGGTCCAGCAAGTTGTTTTTAGCTGATTGTTAACTTAATTGTTCATATATGGTAGACAGAGGTGTATTTGACCAGTCTCTTACTTATGCAGCACTTCATTTTTCTTTTCTTGATGCTTGGGGATTTCTTCACTGTATACTAATATTTTCTGGTGTCTTCAGGGTGTGATATTTTCTGGTGTCTTTGGTCTATGGGATGCAACAACTTTTGTTAGTTAACATAGTAAAGTTTTTTGTTTGTTTTTGTTTTCAGTAACCCAAACTTAATACAAAGTTTAACTTTGTCCATATTACATTGTAAACAAACTATGTAATAGGGACAAGTTTATAAACTAGTTTATAAAAACCCAAACAGGTCCATGCAAATACTTTGAGGATATTAAACTTTCATGATGCTTGTTGTGTGTAGAAGCCAAAGGTGGAAACCTGTTGAAAATGTGGAAACCTGTTGAAATTGTTTGGTTAGCTTTATGCATAAATTGTTATTTTTAAACATTTTTGCTATCACATTCTTATAACTATATTTAAAAGTGAAAACAAGTTTATAAAAACCCAAACAAGAAATTGACATTTTGTTAATATTATCTTTACCCTAATGTTGAGGTTTCCCCTTCATTTTTTCTTTGAATAACAAATAAAAAAACCTTTAAAAACAAAACAAAAAATGTGATTAATAAAATAATTATTTTTGTTTGCAATTGCATTATTTGAGGCAGAAATATATGTACATATATCTGTAACTGAAACCTTTTTGAAATTTGCAAAAAACAATTGGTGTTAATAATACTATGATTATACCCCAACCATTATCTTAAAATAGTGTAGTACCACATATACATATATTTTTTAAATGGAATAAAATTGACTTTTGTTGCAACAAAATAAAAATAAAAAAAATCATGTGACACACACAACATACAACACAGGAGAACACACATGATATACAGGAAAAACTTACAATTAAAAACAAATGGCACCAGAATTCTATTAATAACTATACAAAATAAGGCAAACAAAAATAAAAATGGTTAAACATTTGAATAAACAAGTTATTACTTCATTTAAAACTTTTAACAAAAACTGATAAAAATATATTAATATTTGCCAAATGTATTGTATTAATTTGGTAACAAGGAATTTTGCATTACTTTATATTTAACATTATTTTAAAACTCTGCTATATGGAAATAAGAAAAGCCCATGTTTCAAATATTAGTGAGTGGCTAGGATTAGAAGCAATGTCCATTTCTGTTGCTTGGCAACCATGTCTTCAAGAAAGTTAGGAATAATTCCAGCTGTTGCATTCCTGAAGGGTTAAAATAATTAATTTACTGGATTTATTTAAAGTAAAATTTTTATTTTGTTTTCTTTGTATTTCCTGTTTTCTTCTGTTGTCAGTTGCTTTTTCTTTTCGAGGTTTCTGTAAAAACTATAACTTTTAACACAAAGAGTCCAAGTAAAGAGAGGCAGGGAAAAGAGGGCGTGGGAGGGTGAAGAGCTACCTAGGAAGGTAGTGAAACTTGAGCCAAGAGAGATTAACTCTTAAGGTACAGGCAGCAGCAGCAAGTGTAGCAAACTGATAAAGGATATAAAAGAAAACATACTGATATGTAAAAATATTTGAGAAAGGAGGTTATATTTTTAGCTGAGTGTGGTGCCGTATGTGAAAGAAGTTGGGAAACTGCACTTTGGCTTTTTATCCTGGCTCTGAGATGAGAGTGAGGGAAATTATCTGCTCTTGTAAAACCTGAATTTGTTCCCCCAGTGGCTGTTAATTTTGTCTGCATGCCAAACAGATTGAAGGAATGCCCTTTTTTTCCTGCAGTTAACTGTTGTTGGGCAACTCCATATGTTAATGCATCAATTTTAGGTGTTAACCTGCTCAATTTTAGTGTTTGACTTTGAAATTCCTTTTTATTCACTCCTCTGCGAGTGAGTCGCAGCTCCTGTCTTGTAATGTGCTCTGTGAACTGTTCCATTTTTTCCTTCATTTGATTTACCAATTCAGTGAAAGTATTGTGTGCTACTTTTTCCATTTGTGCACGAGTCTAGGTCCCGGTTTATGTTTTACCAGACCCTGGCTTTTATCATAAGGTAGTGGTTGTACTGCAGTGGACCCTGTTTCATCTTTTAATTTTACTAGGGCCATCTTTTTCCACTTCTCTCCCCATTCTTCAGGCACAGGGTAGCTATCTGAAGCCTGCTGTTTACCATCAATATTTATAACAGGGAACAGCACATGTATTTTTTGTAGGTTCCTTGCAGCTGTTTCCAATGTTTTATTCTGTTTCTGTGCTGGTTGTCTCTGGGCTGCTTGCCTCCCTGCAAGGGGGGTGGGAGCATTCCAGGGCTTTGTTGCTTCTTTTGATTCTTGTAACTCTTTCTTTGTCACTGTTACTTGGCCCACCAATTTTGTGGCGTGCTGCTTTAACCATTTAACAGCCATGGTTATAGTTTGCAATATTTTATATTTTGAGGCTACAGTCTCTGCCCTAGCCTTACAACTTACATGACATGTTTCTTCCCCATTATATTTTTTAAAGTCTGTGGGGATTTGCAGGGAGGGATTAAGGGGGCTCCCTAGCTTGTGGTTAGATCACGATTCCCACAGCGGACAACTCGCTTACTCACCAGATCAGCGGTCGGGGTCACCAATGTCGTCAGACGTCACCGGTGTGGTGCTCTGCTCTGTTCAATGTTGATAACAGTCGGCTGCGTGTGTGTGTTCCCTCTGTGTGCTGTCCTGGCTCTGCGCAGATAGCTGACACAGCTGACCTGAGAGAACCCCCAATGACCACAAACTCTGATAAGGTACAAAGGCACCCAGCCAGGTTTATTGTCAAATGAAGCACAGTAATAGTTTCCCACAAACTCTACAGGACATACTACGAATATGTGCCCCTGACAATGGACCGGCTCAGTCAGTGGCGGGACTCTCCACTGCCCCCTAGGCCAGACAAAGATATCCACTCAGGGATGCATTCTTATACACAGGTACAAACAAGTTATACATCACTCCTGATGCATCGAGGTACAACCCCTCTGCGTGTTGGGGTGCTGCCTCTCTCCTGGTACATGTTGGTTCGAACAAACAACTCTATCCATCATATTATCCTTTGGACCCTGTCTTTAGGATGGGTCAGCCTGTTCCTCATTATCTCTGTGGAATGTGTTCGTACCAGAATGTTCTGGTGCCATCCTGGCACATGTTCATCCTACTAGTACTTGATACCTTTTAGATATGTGTATACGTGCAATTAGCAGCCTTCCTATTGCCAACTTCTGTGAGCAGGGCCTGCCTCTGGCTCACAGTTTAACTTTGCTTTACATTAGCAAAGTCTTGACCATTACTTTAGTTCAGGCCTCAGGCCTCTGATACAAGGGTTTATGTCTCATCTTACTACACTTATGTAACCCCCAAGGAGATTACCTAGATTCCTGGGGCTCTGTCTGCTGGCAGCTCAGGGAAAGGCACACTGTCCCTGGTAGGGAGGGGAAGCCAAGGCAAACTCAGAGTCTGCCCGGCAACCAATAGGGAGTGAGATGTCCCTCCCAGGGAGTTCAGGAAAGGGAAGAAGCCATTTTTGAGTCAGTCTGCAGCCAGCCAGGGCAAGGGCAGGACTGACTGTGTGGGGAACTAGTAAGTCTAGGGTGACCAGATGCTAAGTGGAAAATATCGGGACCGCTGTGGGGCCGGGGGGCACCTTTTTAATTGTTACACTCACCTGTCCGGGTCTTTGGCGGTAATTCGGCAGAGGGTCCTTCAGTCGCTGACGGTCTTCGGTGGCATTTCGGCGGTGAGTAATAAGCCACCAAAGACAGAAGCCCCCACCGCCGAAATGCTGCTGAAGACCATCAGTGACTGAAGGACCCTCCACCGAATTGCCGCCGGACGGGTGAGTGTAAAAAAACAAAAACAACCCCAAAACAAAATATCCGGACAAATGGCGTCCCTACCATACTTCGGTTGGGACGTGGGACAAACACCTCAAAATTGGGACAGTCCCGATTTTATCGGGTGTCTGGTCACCCTAAGTAAGTCCCAGGCCTACATACAGGGTTCCCCCTGAGAACTGGCCTCTAGGGACTTGAAAGCAAGATCCCGGCTTTTCCTTCTCCACTGATGTTTCCCAGTTTGTAGAGTTTTACTGGGAAACTTCCCTAGCCAGGCTGACTTAGCCCTCCAGCTCCCTAGGTGAGACCAGTCACCACATGGTCAGCTCTGCTCTGTCTGCTAGTTCAGGACTGTTGCTTGCTCTGTGTGTGTGTCTGGATACTGGGCTAGGAGACTACAGTTTGGATTTTAGTACGGTTGTGTAATCTGCACCTTGAGCCCTGCACCTCTTTGTGGTGAGGGGAAATCCTGGGACCGAAGCAGCCTGATTCCTGCCTGAAGAGGATCCCTGCCAGCAGAGATCAGCCTCTCTGCAGTGACTGAGGAGTCCAGAGTCATCTCTGAACCTGAGGATTATTTGTAGAGTTTGTGAGTGCACCATCTTTGAGTTAGTCAGTCAGGGAATTTGTTTTGGGATCTCCCTACTCCCTGAACTGTGTCCTCAAGCCAGGGAGTGAAGGTTTGGGGATTTTATAACCTGCTGCATATTAAACCTGTGGATGGATTTACCACCTTCTCCCCTTTGTGAGTCCTTTGGGCTGTACTGAACCCAGTCAGCCACACTGCTAAATCACTGCAGAGAAGAATTTTGTGGTCATAGGTCATCAAGGTCCCCAACAAAGTACGCGTACCAATGGGACACTGAGCTTACATTTGCTACATCAAGTCATGTGACTACGGAAAGTCCCAGGTATTAGCAGCGTGGGCACCGGTGAACCTAACAATAGTGTTTTACGCTGTTATGTTATATTTGTCTCCTGTTTAATTATTGTGTTGAATATATTCTATGTGTTTGTGTTATTTCTTGTTTCAGAGTAGCAGCTGTGTTAGTCTGTATCTGCAAAAAGAACAGGAGTACTTGTGGCACCTTAGAGACTAACAAATTTATTAGAGCATAAACTTTCGTGGACTACAGCCCACTTTTTCGGATGGATCCGAAGAAGTGGGCTGTAGTCCACGAAAGCTTATGCTCTAATAAATTTGTTAGTCTCTAAGGTGCCACAAGTACTCCTGTTCTTTTTGTGTTATTTCTTGGAAGTCTTCAGCTATCTGGCAAGTAAGTGGGAATTATCCTGTGGTTAGAATTTTCCTCCCAAGCTGCCCTGGTGACCCTGCCAGGAAGGAACAAGAGGTGTGGAGGCACCGCCAAATAAATTCATAGGAAAAAATAAAGAAGATACACTCTGCTGAGTGGGTGGCGAGATCAAAAAGAACCCAGACCTGTCCATCAAAACCTGTAAACAGATTGGCATTAAAGAAGGTAACTGGATGGAGAAGGGGCACTACACTTAGTATACAAAAGAAGGTAAACTCCATTCTGATACTATAGTGATGAGCACCATAGAAATACCTATAATACAAAACATTACATTCTAATGATGTCTTGGGTCAAATTCTGAGGTACATTTTTACACATGCAATCCCCTTGACTTCCCTCTTCCCTAAAGAAGAGGATCAGGTGTGCAGTCAAGGAAGAACTAAGTTCTATTCTTGGTTTTACCACAGACTTCCTCTGTGACTATTAGCAAATCACTTACTCTCTATCTCATTTCCTCCCCACCTCTGTGAAGTGAGGATAATACTTCCCGATTTTCACAGATATGAGGAATAATTTATTAATGTTCATAAGCATTTTGAGATAAGCAATATAGAAGCACCAAGTATAATTTTTGAACCTGTCATTGATTTCAAGCCACACCAGGAATACATTTAATAGAAGCTCCAGCTTCTATAAAAAGATATTCAGTATATTAGAGAATCAGATGCATCTACACAAGGTGAATCTGGAGTCTCCTGAGCCTCTGTTATTGGACAGGCTATATGGGTGATCTCCAGTGCTATTTTCTGTGGACTTATTTCCTCTTTGTCCTGTTTCTTGGTTGCAGTCTCTCTAGGTGTGCTATGCTTATTTATTGGAAGGTGCTTACTTGAATTCACAAGAATAATTTCATGCATTTCCTTAGATTTTGCTACCTCTGATCTTCCAACAGGGGGACTGAACAGTTATCCTTCTCCAGAACTGCAAGAAGAGTGTGAAACCTTAAATCGAGGAGATGCACAACAGCAAGTAGCTGTTCTGGAGAGGTAGTGTAACTCCTTCTGAATTGTTGCAGTGGTGTGGGGAGTACAATTGCATATGTACAGCCTGTTCTCCTAATAAAGGACCTGTCCCCTTGAAGGCAATGGCAAAATTCCCATTAGCTTTCATGGAAACAGGTTCAGGCCCAAAGTTCTCCATTAGCAATAACTTGAGTGAATGAGCCTTTTGCACCTTCTTCACATACAAACTATTGCTAAAGTGGGGTATTTCCCCCGCAGGATGCCTTTCCCTGAATTTGGTGGAATTGACGGTGGTGGGAATTTGGAAGAGCTAATGAAAAGCAGAGTGATAGAAGAAATTACAGAAGCCACTCAGGAACCAGTGGATGTCGGACAAGAAGAAAAATATGATTTTGAGGAGGAGTATTTCACAGAGGACAATGCTGAAGAGGCCAAGCTAGAGGAATATGGAGAAGCCCCAGAAAAGAATGAAGAAAACTTAGAGGAGACAATAGAAACTGGAGCTGCGTATGCCAACTATGGTATGGTTTCTAGGTCCTGAGGCAAAGCCCTTTGAAGTCAGTGGAAAGACTGCTGTTGCTTGCAATGGGCTTTGGCTCAGACTCATAGTATTTAGTCAGTTCCCTGGCTTCTTAAGCTTTTTGTTGGCCAAACTAATGAAATACAGCCTAATTTGCTTTGTGCAATTTCCATGTGTGTAACAGAGGGCAAAACTGCTGCTGTCATTTAGTCTTTAACTTGGATCTAGAATGTTTTATTAGAGAAATAAAGCTGCAGTTCTAGTTAAACAAAATAAACTGGCAGCTAATTGTTGTCAGTCCAGATTAAACTGAATCCTCAAAGCCTGCTAGGATATTGGCACTCTCAGCAAATTGCTCTATTATTAGTGAACTAACAGGGCCGCTTCTGCTGAACACTAACCTTTCCTGGGACGACGGGCCTTAACACGGGGGACAGTACATCTGTGATTCCACTATCGCCCATTCTTGCACAAGAGACTGAGTCATCCATCAGGTATGTCCCCATCCAAACAGAGGCTCATCATACCCTGCCAATGATAACCTTTCACTTTCCATCTAGCTGTGTGTATTTCATTGCAGATTTTCTTTATATTATGCAATAGGCTGGAAGTTAAAGATCTGATTACTAGATATATTGTCACAAAAATTCCACAAGAGTTACCCACATTTAATTTAGTGGCTCCCCCTCACCTGTTTGAAAATCTACAACCCAATAGAATTCCTGTTGACAAAGGGCAGATGCATGGGTGTGGGGAGTGTTTGTATGTTGATCGAGTGCTGCAATGCAAATAGAATATAATTTACATGCTGCAGCTTATGGTTCTCCAGTTAATTCATTGATAGTGATATAAACTTCTCAAAAGACTTGTATAATCTAGCAGTTCCCAAACTTCATTGGTTCACTTACCACCTACTTAAAAAAAAATGTTTCATCAATTCACTGCATACACTTACCACAGTTTGGGATTCCCTGCTGTAAGGAGCTGTACATGGCACTGATTTGCAATTCAGCATGTCCATGCTGATGAGGAAGAAAGGTAAGATGGAGAGTATGAGATAAAGGGCTGGTCCACTCTGGGGCGGGGGATCGATCTAGGAAACGCAACTTCAGCTATGAGAATAGCGTAGCTGAAGTTGACGTTTCCTAGATCTAACTCAGTTTACTTACTGCGGGTCCACGCGGCGCAGGCAAGCTCCCCGGTCGACAGCGCTTCCTCCTCTCGGAGAGCAGGAGTTCCGCAGTCGACGGGGGAGCGCTTCTGGGATCGATTTATCGCGTCCAGATGAGACGTGATAAATCAATCCCAGAAGATCAATCTCTACCTGCCGAATCGGGTGGGTAGTGTGGACCTACCCAAAGTTATTGTCCCACACTATTTTAATCCTCCTGTTTGCTTTCCTCATACCTGGCTTTCCTGCTGTGCCAGATTCTGATTTCATACACTTGTGAAAATTTGGAGTCACTCCTTTGACTTCAGCTGAGTGAGTCTGAATTTACACTGGTGTAAATGTGATCAAAATCTGGCCTGCTGCATACCAAATTGCTGCAGGTTACACTACTTATACCTATTTTCTGAACAGCATATACCCAATCTAACTTATTACCACTGAACTTGGATCAGAGACTTTCATGGATTTCTCCTGTTAAGCATAGCCTTTAGTGTCATTTT
Organism: Trachemys scripta elegans; assembly: GCF_013100865.1. Lineage (NCBI taxonomy): Eukaryota > Metazoa > Chordata > Testudines > Emydidae > Trachemys > Trachemys scripta. The sequence continues at coordinate 75,266,093 of NC_048299.1, forward strand.
CTGGAAGGAAGATGTGTTGGTAACACCTCTTTATGAACACATCTACAAGAGGATAAAATAAGAACAGTTTTTACATAGTTAAGACAGTTCATGCTAACATGATTTGCCTGATCACTATAGACCGGTATAATTGTTTTATAAACCAGCCTAGACACTAAAACCATATGGCCTTACTTTTCTCCCTTCACTTCTGTTTTCCTAGCTCCGCTCATTTCAAAACCTCGTTAGTTGAAGTCAGAGTAGAATCATGTCCCCTCCAACCAACCATGTTCTAGACAGACAACTTGTTCTCTAGTAAGACCTGAGAAAGCTTACTAATTCTTTTGTCTGCCAGCTTGAATAGAATATTCTTTGCCTCTGAAGTACCAGCTTTGATGATTTGGTTCTCTCCCTCACAAACTTTAACCATAACCTTTATTTGCCTTTTTTAGATGCTTGTGCAGTGGATCATGATGGAGGAGAGTGTCAAGATTACGATCTGAAGTGGTATTATGACAAAGAGCAGAAAGTCTGCAGTTCATTCTGGTATGGCGGCTGTGGAGGCAACAAGAACAGATTTGAAACTCAAGAGGAATGTGAAGCCTTGTGCATAGCATCTTCCTAGAGTGGAGACAGTCAAACCACTTCACTTCAACTATGCTGTAAGGACGATGGGGGGAAAAGAGATTAAAAGAAAAAGCTCTAAGTTAACAATACTGCTTCTAAATTTCAGGTAAAACAAATAGATCCTTATTAAAATCCATGTGGCAAGAGGGCATTTTTACTTGTTTCTTACCTGCTAACTGAATAATGAAAATGGAGTTACAAAAATTGTTCAGTTGGCCTGATTTAGGAAGAACTGATCTAGGAAATATTATTTTCTTAGCCAACAGTACATTATTTAAAAGGGTAAGGTAAAAATTAATACTAACACTTGATATTGCTCCATATCACCAAAATGTGCACTTTTTAAATGTACTGAAGAAAATAAATCAATACTTCAGACATTTTTATAAAATAATATTGGAGGTGAGATGTTGATGTCAAAGTGTTTTGGTTCATTGGTATGAATTTATCTTTCTTAAAGAATGGACCAAAACAACATTTTAGCTCTCAAAAGATGTAGAACTATGACAGGTCCCTCTGGTCTGTGTCTAATGTAGCCTCATTCTTAGCCTTTTTTTAAAGAACCCAATATGAATAAATTCATTCTGCCTAAAATATTAAGGTGTGTGCCACTGTGTTTGTTAAAATTGATTTTGACAGCCTTGTAGATTGGCTTCTCAGCGCATATAAATCAGCATAACTCAGATTCCTTTCACTGAGGGATCAATACACAGATGAAATGCCAATGATTGTGTAGGACAAGTACAGAAGAGTTAGGTCATTAGTGTTTGGTACTGCTGTGAAAGCCATATATTTTTCTTTAAAGTACAAAGAATTTCAGGTTGGGTTTGTTTTTGGTTTTTAAGTGCACATGCTATGACTTTTAGAGCCTGTTCATGATGCTACCTGGCACTGAGTTTTATTGCCCAGTGGAACCATGTGGCTTTGCAGCTATAGGTGCTAGGTGCACAAAGGGATTTATGTGCCTAACTGCCATTTTAGCCTCCTAAATCCAAAATTTAGGTCCTCAAAACCCTAACTCATTAGACACCTTCAAGGACAGATGACAAAGTCCTTAGGCACCTTAAATGTTGCCATTCAGCATGCACACAGTGCCACTGTCCAGACACCTGGCCACCAGCTCATACCTAAGGCCCAGCAGGATGCTCAGACTGGGTATTCCCCGTCAGGCTCACCTGTGGGGCCTAATCAGGTCGGTGTTCTCAGAGGACACCTAACAGATCAGGCCATGCACAAAATATCAGAGGAAGATATGGTTCCCTTATGACCTTTAATGCAGGGGGTAGAGCACTCCTCAGAACGTGGGAGCCCCAGGTTCAAATCATCCCTTTGCCTGATTTGGTGCAGGGATTGGAATCCCTATCTCCCACCTGGCAGGAGTGTGTCCTAACCACTGGGCTATGGAAAATTCTGAGGAGGGGCTCTTCCAATCCCTCCTGCTCAAGTGGTGCTTTGTTGTGTAAATAATTAAATAAATGGTCATTGGAACAGGGATTTGAGTCTCTGACATCCCAGGCGAGCACCCTAGTCATTGGGCTATAGAGTCACTCGCACTCTTTTTCTGGCCCAATGGATATTTAATTACTTACACAAAGTGGAACAGCTTCAATGGGACAGACAGAGAGAGATCTGACCCAGAATACCCTATATCCTATTGGTATTGGCACTCTCTGGAGAGGTGGGTTCCAATCCTTGCTCCATATCAGGCAGAAGGGAATCTGCACCTTGATTTCCCATATCCTCAGTGAGTGCTCTAGCCACCGGGCTAAAGGTTAAGGGGTGGGGAGAGGCAATGGCAATACCACCTCCATTTTTTGCAAGAAAGGGCTTAGGCGCCCAACTCTAGGAGAGGAATCAGGACTTTGAGGGGCTGGGCGTAGGCCACACTCCTCTGCTCAGCATTTCCTCTTGGCTAGCTTAGGTGACTCCCCACTCAGCATGCATCCTATTCTTCGGTGCCTAACTCTCCCCTTGCAGTGTATTGGGAGCCTGGGCGCTCAGCTTGAGGCTGACTTTCATTAGGCAGCAAGGCACCTGCAAGAAAGTGAGGCAACACAAAGCCTAAATCCACTTTTTGTGGCTCTTGCCCATAGCATCCTATCTGAGACAGTATGCACTTGCCCCACATCAGTGGTGGCCATATAGCACTTACTATGCAATCTAGTCTCCCTCCTGGAGGAGGTGGCAGAGTGATATCACCCACCAAATGGTATCCATTTGTCTGCAGCTGGAGAGTATTGGATTGTGGGATTGGATTGTGTGTGGGGGGAGGGGGCCTGATACTCTGTGTGGGGGGAGGGGGCCTGATACTCTGTGTTGATTAAGAAATCAACATACTATTTCTCTATTTAAAAACCTGATGCAAACATGTTCTAAAGCCTACCCCGCTGAAAGATTCAGGCCTATCTTAAAGCCTCAAGGCCTCCTGATCTCCTATGGTGAAAGTCAGTAAGGCCACTGAAATGGGTCAGGGTTGCAGTAGGATATTCATAGAGTTCAAGGCGAGAAGGGAACAGTAGATCATCTAGTCTGACGGTCTGTATATCACAGGCCATTCACTTTCACCCAGACTACCCTGTATTAAGCCCAGTAATTGTGTATAACTGAATCCCTATCTTGTTTGGTTAAAGCAGACCTTCCAGTAAGGCAACCAGAAATCCATGGTAGCAAACGCCAAGCAAGGATTGGGGTCTAAAGAGCCTGATTTCACCCCTGAAAACGGTGTGAGTCAGATGTATGTTCATTAATGTCAAAGGAGTTACCCCATGTAGTCTTGGAAAGATTTGATTTTAAATTAGTAAATGTCAATTTCAACATGCACACAAACAGATGAAAAAAATATTTCCACTGGTAATAATTAAAGTTTACAGGTAAGCAAGAAAAATGCTACTTGAGAACTAGAGTTTGATTTAAGGATATTTACTTTGTATATCTTGATAGGTGGTGTTGACCATGTTTTAACAGGTGTGCAGCTTTGACTTTTTGAATCTCAATGTCTCATTAAATAATTGCCTGACCCCACCCCATTTATTATGAACATTTAAATAAAAAATTGGGAAAAAATGCTTAGACAGATCCATCATATTACAGAACAATACAGACTGAATTCTGCCAAGACTACCCTTATAAAAGTGATAGGTTTCAGAGTAGCAGCCGTGTTAGTCTGTATCCACAAAAAGAACAGGAGTACTTGTGGCACCTTAGAGACTAACAAATTTATTAGAGCATAAGCTTTCGTGGACTACAGCCCACTTCTTCCGATGCATATGGAGTGAAACATATATTGAGGAGATATATACATACATTCATACAGTAAGCATGAACAGGTGGGAGTTGTCTTACCAACTCTGAGAGGCCAATTAAGTAAGAGAAAAAAACTTTTGAAGTGATAATCAAGCTAGCCCAGTACAGACAGTTTGATAAGAAGTGTGAGAATACTTACAAGGGGAGATAGATTCAATGTTTGTAATGGCTCAGCCATTCCCAGTCCTTATTCAATCCTGAGTTGATTGTATCTAGTTTGCATATCAATTCCAGCTCAGCAGTCTCTCCTTGGAGTCTTTTTTGAAGTTTTTCTGTTGTAAAATAGCTACCCACAGGTCTGTCATAGAATGACCAGACAGGTTAAAGTGTTCTCGCACTGGTTTTTGAGTATTATGATTCCTGATGTCAGATTTGTGTCCATTAATTCTTTTGCAGAGAGACTGTCCGGTTTGGCCAATGTATTGTAAGGTGCCACAAGTACTCCTGTTCTTATAAAAGTGGGATCAGCATCAAACCCTCAGTGAAAGATTTTACTATTAAACGTTACTTACTATTAAACGTTAATAGTACAGATGGGAGCCTGAAACCACTACAAATGTTCATTTGCAGAACTGGAATTTAGTTTGTAGAATAAAAATAAATGTGCATGTGTTACCAAGCTGTCCAAGCACAAAGAAGCCACACAATCTTTCTGTTTCCTTTGACTGTGAGAACTGAGGTACATATTTTAACAATCCTTTTTATTTAATTAATGTAATACTTGTGATATGTACCAAACTGACAGATTGGGAAATTAAGTTCTCTATCCATTACAAGAAATGCCAGTGTAAACAGTCATACGTGGTACTCCCTGTTATGCTAAGAATCAGTTTCTGGAGTTACCTTGTGAGGTAAAAAGGCAGCTAAATCACCCCTGGGCCTTTCTGAGACTGTCAGTTTGGTGGTGGTAGGGGTTACATAGGCATTATCAACCTATGACTAACATCTCACATACATAGATTTATACATTTTTTTTTAGCATAAATTGGCTGACGGGATCAAACAGTGTCAGAAACATGATATAGTTTAGGAGCCAAATTAGACACTAGCATAAAAGAATGCAACTCAGTTGATGCAACTCAAATTGGGTTCATGGGTTGGTTTCAGTAGTTTAATTCCAGAGATTGCTGTCATGTCCACTGAACTCAAAATAGTTGTTTGCTTATGCTGGCAAATAAATTGGCCATGTGTGTCTCTCTGCTTAACAATCCTCAGAAGTATTCGGTTTGCTGGCTCTTTCCCCCATCTTAAAATCAGCAATAACAGTTTCAGTATAGTATCAGAGGGGTAGCCATGTTAGTCTGAATCTGTAAAAAGCAACAGAGGGTCCTGTGGCACCTTTAAGACTAACAGAAGTATTGGGAGCATAAGCTTTCGTGGGTGGCTTGCATCTGAAGAAGTGAGGTTCTTACCCACGAAAGCTTATGCTCCCAATACTTCTGTTAGTCTTAAAGGTGCCACAGGACCCTCAGTTTCAGTATAAAAACACTGCCACTTGAAAGCTTGAAATGTAGGTGATGAGAGAAGGAGACAAATCAGACAGTTTCCTCCAAGTTATATATTTACATGCAATGTCTACAGATATATTTAAACTGGAAAACTTTGGTGCAAGTTCTCTTAGAAGATTCTGGCAGTGTTATGTGCAGTTCCTCAGTTAATATCAGGGTGCCAGCATTCTCTTTGAATTGGCTATTATCCTTTTGTGCTTAGATTTGACTAAATCTGGTTAACACACCGAGCCAAACTCTGATATCAGTTACTTAAGTGCAACTGCACTGAAACAGATGGGCTCAGATAATACAGCAACTGATATGGCATAGGAACTTGAATATAAAAGAAACAGTAGAATTGTATTGATATAACTGATAGCAGAAAATGTCTTGAAGTGTAACAACCAGGAAAATATACCAACACCTTCCTAAAAATAAAGAATTAAAAAAAAAAAACCTTATATTATTCTCCTCTATTGTTACTGAACAGCAGTCTACTATATTTACTGTGAGCTTGATCCTGGAAGTTTTCCCCACTGATTTCTCCAGATTTGGTCCCGACACAGGTTCTAACAGAGTTTACAAAATGCACGCTCACAGTTTGCCATGTTATTACCTCTGATAGCTAAAGACACTTTGTGCTAGTTTCCAAATTCATTGGAAACAATTCTATGTATACTGACTGATGGGATAGAGGTGCTCATATGCAACATATGGATAGAACACCACACAATACAATATGTGACTGTTGTGAGGTACCTACAAGCCAGAAGAGGCAAAGTTTTCAAAAGTGACTAAGACGGTTGGGCACCAAACTTTAAGACACATGAAAGATCTTACCCTAGTTGCATAGCTAGGCATAATACCAAATTCAAGTGACATCAGCACCATCAGCAGGGTGTCCCACTGCAAACCCTAGAGTATCATTCAATTAGAAAACAGCATAATAACCTACTCTGACTCTGTAAAAAGTAACCCAAGAAGTTCCACGCTGTGTGGCTGTTGTCCTATAATCACAAGACCATATTCTAAGTCCTTTGTTTAAACGTCCATTGACATCAATGGAACACTTAAAGAAATGTTCTGTAGCTATTCTACCTATTTTATATGCAACCACTAAGATTCTATATGCAACCACTAGGATTCTATCTAAGCTATTCTTAGACCTATAGTGAAATAACCTTTACACAATATTTTTATGATATTAACATTCTTAATCAAAAGAATCATCTTTCAGAGAGAACATTGTTTGTTCTGGAAATTCAAACCTTATGTCTGCAAGAGGCTTCTAAAGGAGAGACTTCCTCACATCCAGCTACAGGCCAGCCTTCTCTTGCAGCAATGGCAGGGATTCTGAGGATGCTCTAGCCCAGTGTTTTCCAACCCGTGTGCCATCGGCCCGAACAGGTTGCTGCAGAATTTTTTGGAAAAACTCCATGTGAGCACAAAACCCTTCCTTTGTTTTAATTAGTATAAGAGCCAGATCGCAGTCTGTACTTTTGCTCTCCTGGACGAGGCCCCTCTCAAATATTATACATGTGTCACATTCCATTCCTTAAAGCGAGGTTTAGAGAGCAAATTTGAGTCCTGCAGAATGGGGACAGGGGAGGAGGAAGCTGCATTCTGATTGGTCATCTGGCTCACTGCTCTGCCTCCTCCTGTTACACTAATAAAATAATACCAACAGGATCTTATAAGAGGGATGAGGCAAAATGCCAGGTTTATTGTAAATACAGAGAGAGAGAAATCAGGATATGCAGTTCAATATTATTTCACTACCACTCCTTATTCATTCACACACTCTGCAGAACTTGTATGAATGAGTTGTTATAGTTACCAGCCTAGAGGTTGCTCGTGGCAGAGTACTGGCCAGGTAGCCTGCACACGAGGGTGGAGCCGAGTCCTTGTCAGATGCGCATCGATGCTCCTGGAGGGTGGTTGCAGAACCAGACTCAAAGTCCCTGAGTTTTTGGTTCTGTTCTTATAGGATTTTATCCTTATACAAGTCTATGGGAATCACTTCATCATGCTGATGTTTGTTTGAAGTGATTATCAATCAGCAAGTGGCACATCCCTGACGGCTGAGTGTTATCTTGTTCTTTGGAGTCTTCAGCCCTCCATTTGGGGGGGAGGGGCACTTGGGTGGATTCCGACTTGCCCTGCGGGGTTATCCAGTTATCTCCATTCTACACATTCTTCGGCCATAGGAGATCACAGTTATGACTCTGAGGCTGGCACCTTTGATTTGCTAATTATTTATTTGCATCACACTCATTCATTCACATTCATTCTTTATCTTTAAGTCACATCTTGCACTTATGTTTTACTACCTCCTCTTCCTGACATCCTTATTTTACAATTCTGTTGTCCAGATGTGACAGATTTTCTTCGATCTATTTAGCTTCTTTGATACAATAGTAGAAAACAATCAGGATAATAAACGAAGGGGGTAAGGGATTTCTGCAAGACCAATTCCAGAGCAGAATTGTTTTTACAAAGCCTTATCACTCTTTGTAAAGACTTTCTGTCTTAGGATGTGTTAACACAATTAGCAGTTTCTATTTGCATGTTTCTTATAGAGAGGGAGAGACACAGAAATGAAAAAGAGGCCTGTTCTGTTACCAATATCTTGAAGTTTAAGCTGTAGGGAATTCAATCTTACCCCTTGTCTCTGTTGGCCTCGGACTTGTTATACACATATACTTTATGGTTCTAATATAGAAATTCCCTGATATGGTCCAACACTCCAGGGCAGAGCAACCAATTAGAGCTCAATCTCCTTCTCCTCCTCCCCTTCTGTGAGCAACAAGTTGGCTGCTGTGCCACGCACCTCACCTGTAGCCACAGGCCAGAGGCAGGGGGAAAAGCATGTGGGGAGGTTCCCCACCAGCCTGGAAGGGAACAGGGACCCTGCTGCAGTACTCCCAGAGTTGGGGTGGGGAAACCCTAGAAGAAGCAGAGGTGAGGTGGGGGGAGGGGAGATGGGGGAGTAGAACTGGTGAGAGACTGGACTGGTGGATGGTGAGGACAGAACTGATTGGAGCTGGGAGCAGAACTGATTTGGAGACTAGGAGCACAGAATTGATCTGGAGAACTACAGGCCAGTCAGCCTCATCTCAGTCCCTGGAAAAATCATGGAGCAGGTCCTCAAGGAATCAATTCTGAAGCACTTAGAGGAGAGGAAAGTGATCAGGAACAGTCAGCATGGATTCAAAAAGGGCAAGTCATGCCTGACTAACCTACTTGCCTTCTATGAGGAGATAACTGGCTCTGTGGATGAGGGGAAAGCAGTGGATGTGTTATTCCTTGACTTTAGCAAAGCTTTTGATACGGTCTCCCACAGTATTCTTGCCAGTAAGTTAAAGAAGTATGGGCTGGATGAATGGACTATAAGGTGGATATAAAGCTGGCTAGATCGTCGGGCTCAACGGGTACTGATCAATGGCTCCATGTCTAGTTGGCAGCCGGTATCAAGCGGAGTGCCCCAAGGGTCGGTCCTGGGGCCGGTTTTGTTCAATATCTTCATTAATGATCTGGAGGATGGCATGGACTGCACTCTCAGCAAGTTTACAGATGACATGAAACTGGGAGGAGTGGTAGATACGCTGGAGGGTAGGGATAGGATACAGAGGGACCTAGACAAATTAGAGGATTGGGCCAAAAGAAACCTGATGAGGTTCAACAAGGACAAGTGCAGAGTCCTGCACTTAGGACGAAAGAATCCCATTCACTGTTACAGACTAGGGACCGAATCGCTAGGACCTAGGGGTTACAATGGACGAGAAGCTGGATATGAGTCAACAGTGTGCACTTGTTGCCAAAAAGGCTAACGGCATTTTGGGCTGTATAAGTAGGGGCATTGCCAGCAGATCGGTTCCAAAGAGGATGGATCTAGACTGTTCTCAGTGAAACCAGGTGACAGAACAAGGAGTAATGGTCTCAAGTTGCAGTGGGGGAGGTTTAGGTTGGATATTAGGAAAAACATTTTCACTAGGAGGGTGGTGAAGCACTGGAATGGGTTACCTAGGGATGTGGTGGAATCTCCTTCCTTAGAGGTTTTTAAGGTCAAGCTTGACAAAGCCCTGGCTGGGATGATTTAGTTGGGGATTGGTCCTGCTTTGAGCAGGGGGTTGGACTAGATGACCTCCTGAGGTCCCTTCCAACCCTGATATTCTATGATTCTATGATTTGGAGCTTGGGGTCAGGATTCATTGCTGTGCAGGGGATGGGCAGATGTGAGGCTGAGAACTCCTGCAGCAGAGGGTCAAAATCCTCATACCCAGTACTTTGGGAGCCTGGGCAGCACTAACACTCTCTCTCTGGGCAGAGACACTTCACCAACCATCTGTGTAAATAACCACATATTTTGGGACCTAAGCTCCTGATCCGTTGGGTCGGACTCATTTGTTGATCTTTTGAGGTTGGCAAGACTGAGTGGGACAATTATATTGCATTTAAAACAAAAGTTACCCACATTTGGGAAGACTATTTTGTCAATGAGAAGAAATTATTTCTTCTTCTTCTTCTTCTCAGGTGCGTCACTTTCTCCACTGAGCATGCTTTTGTCCAGAATTCTTATATTTAGCTTTAATGTTAGTTTCCACTGTTGAAAATGTTAATTCTGGCACGAGACAAATCACAATCTAATGTTAGCCTCCATGGTTGTTTTGATTTTCACCCTAGTAGCCTCATTCTGGATTGGCTCACGAATATTCATGAGTACATTTGGAGACAATATTGTGGCATGCCTCAAAATAATTCAAGGTATCAAGGTGTGCTGTGGCAGAGAAAAGGTTGGGAACCACTGCTCTTGTCCCTGCAGTACCTCGCTCAGTGTGCCCTCACCTTATTCTTAAAGGGGCAGGTCCATTTCTATTATAATTTATATCACCATTAACAAATATATACAATAACAAACCACTCTTCAAAATTATTACTAAATAGAAAGAATATGAAGCTACTTCTAAAACATCTATTCTAGGGACCTCACACTATCCTAGGGGTCGGCAACCTGCGGCACGCGTGCCAAAGGTGGCACGCAAACCGATTTTTACTGGCATGCTGCTGCCAGCTGGGATCCCGGCTGCCGGTCCTGCTCAGCCCACTGCCGACGTGGGTGAATGGAACCCCTGGCCGGCAGCAGGCTGAGCGGGGCAGGGAGCCGGGACCCTGGCTGGCAGAAGCCGGCAGCCGGAACCCTAGACTGGCAGTGGGCTGAGCGGGGCCGGTGGCCAGCACCCTGGCTGGCAGGAGCTGGCGGACGGAACCCCAGACGGGCAGTGGGCTGAGCCACTTAGCCTGCTGCCGGTCTGGGATTCCGGCTGCCGGCCCCTTGCCAGCTGGGCTCCTGGCCATCAGCCCCACTCAGCCTGCTGCTGGCCTGGGATACCAGCCTCCGGCCCCACTCAACTCGCTGCTGGTCTGTAGTTCCAGCCACCTGGCCCCCTGCCATCTGGGGTCTGGGCCTCCGGCCCTGCTCAGCCCTCCTGCCAGCCTGGGGTACTGGCAGCCAGCCCAGGGTCTGCTCCTGGCCTGGTCCCAGCGCTCTGCAGCCCTTATAAAAAATTACACTACAATTATCTTTAAAACTTTAAAACTTTGTATATTAGGGTAATCGTTAAAACATGTATAATGTTAATAAATACATAGGTTTGATGAAACAAAATAGTTGTATTTATGTTGCTTAATTTGTGTCTTCGATGATTTACCTTCTAAAAAAATGTGGCATGTCTTACACTCCCAGAAAGGGCACCTCTCACCCCCAGGGAGTTTGTGCACCCCAGGTTAAGAACCACTTGCACTAAACTGATAAGATCTGCATTTTAATTTAATTTTAAATGAAGCTTCTTAAACATTTTAAAAACCTTGTTTACTTTACATACAACAATAGTTTAGTTCTTTAATATAGACATAGAGAGAGACCTTCTAAAAACATAAAAAATGTATTATTGGCATGCGAAACCTTAAATTAGAGTGAATAAATAATGACTTGGCACACCACTTCTGAAAGGTTGCCGACCCCGGCATTATCTTATTGAATTTAATTGTTAAGTATCTGCAATAGAAAGGTTAGTATTCTCTATTAACTGTGTGGGGGGGGGGGGCTAAGTCACAATATTGATGCAAAAATGATTAATAAATGATATATTGTGGTAATTTTAGATTATAAAAATCCTTTGCTTTCACTGAATTTTATAAGAATTACTGTCATACATGTGGGACTTGGAGAATAATAGCTCCTTTACTAATTTTTTGGTTATTTATTTTATTAAATGAAATATTCAAGCCAATAAAAAACTTCCAAGAGATTTCTGCTTTCTCCCAATAAGTGACAGAGATTTCTATCTATCCATAAATCTTTACCAATTACGTCCAGCTCCAATTGCAGACTCTGGAATAGACTTTTATGACTTCTATTTTGTTATATTCTATATAGGTTATTTTATGTGATGTTAAGAGTTATTGAATAGTTATTGTGATTTTTTTAATCGAGTATTTGACTGAAGTTTTTAATTGTGAATTTGGGGTGAAGCTACTGTAGGTTGTAAGCTTGGGAACTGGTTAAAAGGCAAACACCCCAATAGGAATGGCTTCTTAAAGAACAAGACACTTGTCCCCTGATAAGAAATACAAAAATATTTTTCTAGGATTACAAAAAGAAGCAATGTGTAGCACTTGGGTTATCAAGGCCACAAAAGCTACCGGTAGACCAGGCGCCTCTTATCACCCCTCCATCCACCACAAGAATGTAAAACATCCATTTAAAACCACATAAGAAATTCCAGAATTATCACCAATGAAGTTTGTTTCTTTATAAAAACATTCTAAAGCCTTGATTTAACTTTAAGGAAAACATGTATAATTGGGAAAAGTTTTGTAGAAAACCTTTTATCCCTTAGATGCTTAAAATGTCTTAAAGCTTCTTTTGAAATGTTTATGTGCAAATGTTTTTTATCTAAATACAAGTCTTCATATAAACTTCCTGATACACATTTTACTAGCCACAACAATGTAATCTTCTCCTATAGCAAGGTCATTTGCTATTGTAATTGGTTACTAGTATAAAAAGCCATTGTAAATACAGAATGTTTATATGAACTGGAGAATTGACTAGGGTTCTGGCAGTGCTTACGCAATTTCATTGATAAATTCAAAAAACAGACAAGAACCAGCTCTCCAAGAGTTGTTAAAGAAGGCATTGTCTCCTTAATGAGGACTAATTAAGTTAAAAAATTTACATGATTTAAAGAGATTCTTTTTTAAAAGACCATTTTAAAGCTAAAAGATCTGTATAGAAGGTAAGTGTGTTTAAAAACAGAATTTCAGCTCCTCTTAAAGCCTAATGGAACCAAAAGGTATTTCAGAAAAAAGTTAAAACTAACTTTAAAGATGCTCTGAGAAGTTCAAACCACGTGAACAAAGAATTAGAACATTACTGTCTGTCAAGTAGTAAATTACATATTCATGAACGAAGGTGTTACTAAGATCTTGTCTACATGGGGAAGAAATTGTGAATTTAAAGCACACGTTGGGACGTGGATTAAGGTAAACCACAAAAAGGCATTCTTAGTGCAGATTAAAAGTGTCCATGGGGAGCTACTGTGGAATTTGCTATTCCAGACTATTTCCTATGTAGACATGCCCTTGGGTCAACCTTTGAAGGCACTGAGCCAATAAAACAATGACAGCAGTCAATTTTTAATCTAGCCAGGTCCTGAAATAGGTGTGCCTTCCGCCTTCAAAAGCTCCATAGCAGGGCTGGCCAAACTGCAGCTCTTTTACAGTTAAACTGTGGCTTACAGAGTCACCTACATCTCCCCATTCTCTGCCTACCAGACTTGGAGGTGGGAGGGGTGGGGGGAGCTTGGAGCTTCTGCCCTGCAGCGGGGTGATGGGGCCAGGGGCTTCTGCCAGAGACAACTGGTGCCTGAGAGCAGGGGGGCACAATTTAAAGGTTCAGCACCACCTTACCCTCAGTGGCTCCTCCCTGCAGCTCCCAGCTGTTTGCTGCTGCCTCGCCTCACCGCCACAGCTCCCAGCTGGCAGGGCCCAGCAGCACCATGTGACTGAGTGGGGCCAGCAAACCCTGGGAAAAATTTTGGGGGACATGTGACCCCATGTGCCTCCCCCAGGCATCGCCTCTGGCAGTGTGTGTGGGGGGTCTCAGGGCTTCAGCCCCAGGGGGTGTGCCTGCTGGAGCTCAGGGCTGAAGCCCCAAACCCCAGCAGGTGCACCCCCACACTTGAACTTTTCAGATTGTCCTATGTGGCTCAGAGGGTCAGTAAGTTTGGCCACCCTGAGCTGTAGGAAGGAAGGGGTATACAACTCTCTGAATTAAGAGAGCAATAAGCAAACCCTCTGCTCACATCTCCGCTTTGGCAGGCAACACTCATCAGTAGCTTAATCCTTGCAGCACTCTCAGCTCAGCCTTTTAAGACACCTGTGCAAGCATACAACAACAGCACAGCTAAGAAGAAAGAAGCTGTGAAACAGCATCAAGAAGCAACTTTCCAGTTCAGCACTGTTTGTTCAGCTCTATGGGGAGAGGAAATCTGCCAAAGAATTCGATTTAAATTATTCCTGTAATGATTTTAATGGGATATTGACCTGCTATTATAATTTAAGATAGTAATAGCATCTCTTGTTAAACACCAGATTGTTTTCTTTCCAGGAATAACTTGAACAATCTAACATTGGTAAACCAAGAAACAAAAAAGCCCATTGAATTTGAATTTAAGATTCTGAATATTCATTAGTTTGCCTGTCTCAGACAGCTCCTTGAATGCCTTCTTATAAGTAACTGAACATAAAATATTCCTTGGTTTCATAAGACTTAGTTAAAATCACACACTTTTGCCTGTTTATACAGTGTTTAGATTATCCATGATGTACCAAATAGGATTCACCTATCCTTATGCAAACTGTTTTAGTGGTGATACACTAAAAAAGATTCAGTTAGTTTCAGAAATTATGTAATTTGGCTTTAATATACCTAAAAGGAAAAAATGGTGCCCCCACCAAGTATAATCTCAGTTAAAAGATCTCTACAGTGAGGCATGCAGAAAAAATGCAACAGACGTAGCTGTCATTCATTGTTTTTGTTTTGTTTTTAATTGTCTTTGTTAATAATTTTGTTTGTCTTAATTTTGGTGTCCTATAAGGGATAAAAAGTGGGCATCCCATCTCAAAATTAGCATTAAGAACAACAATTATTAAGAATTGGCTATTACTTATTTCTCTAGACTACAAGTTTTAGCTCTGGTCTACACTACGAGTTTAGGTCGAATTTAGCAGCGTTAAATCGATTTAACTCTGCACCCGTCCACACAACTAAGCCATTTTTGTCAACTTAAAGGGCTCTTAAAATTGATTTCTGTACTCCTCCCCGATGAGGGGATTAGCACTGAAATCGACCCTACTGGGTCGAATTTGGGGTAGTGAAGATGCAATTCGATGGTATTGGCCTCCGGGAGCTATCCCAGAGTGCTCCATTGTGACCACTCTGGCCACCACTCTCAACTCAGATGCACTGGCCAGGTAGACAGGAAAAGCCCCGTGAACTTTTGAATTTCATTTCCTGTTTGGCCAGCGTAGCGAGCTGATCAGCACAGGTGACCATGCAGAGCTCATCAGCACAGGTGACCATGGAGTCCCAGAATCGCAAAAGAGCTCCAGCATGGACCAAACGGGAGGTACTGCATCTGATCGCTGTATGGGGAGATGAATCTGTGCTATCCGAACTTCGTTCCAAAAGACAAAATGCCGGAATATTTGAAAATGTTGAGGTTATAACAGGGACCCGCAGCAGTGCCGCGTGAAGCCTACCAAAGAATCAGAGAGGCAAACGGCCGCTCCAGGTCAGAGCCCCAAACATGTTGCTTCTATGATGAGCTGCATATCATTCTAGGGGGTGTCCCTACAACTACCCCACTCCTGTGCTTCCCTCCTCCCCCATCCCTCCTGGGCTACCTTGGCAGTTATCCCCCCATTTGTGTGATGAATTAATAAAGAATGCATGAATTTAAAACAACAATGACTTTATTGCCTCTGCAAGCAGAGCTCAAATGGGGGAGAGGAGGGTGGTTGGCTTACAGGGAAGTAGAGTGAACCAAGGGGGCGGGTTTTCATCAAGGATAAACAAACACAACTGTCACACCGTAGCCTGGCCAGTCTGAAACTGGTTTTCAAAGCTTCTCTGATGCACAGCGTGCCCTGCTGTGCTCTTCTAACTGCCCTGGTGTCTGGCTGCGCGTAATCAGCGGCCAGGCGATTTGCTTCAACCTCCCACCCCACCATAAATGTCTCCCCCTTACTTTCACAGATATTGTGGAGCACACAGTAAGTAGTAATAACAATGGGAATATTGGTTTAGCTCAGGTCTAACCGAGTCAGTAAACTGCGCCAGCGAGCTTTTAAACGTCCAAAGGCACATTTTACCACCATTATGTACTTACTCAGCCTATAGTTGAACTGCTCCTTACTACTGTCCCGGCTTCATGAGCCATAGGACAAGGGGTAGGCTAGGGTAGGCGCGACCGTGCGGTGCTGTCGACTGGGAGAGCAGCCTGAGGCAGAAGCCTCCAGCTGGCATGATATTCCAGGCAGGACTGAATCTCCATTAGACGAAACTTAAAGAAGAGAATGACCTGGAGTCATGCCCATTTTTGCCCAAGCACCCCCGACCGACCTCACCGAGGCTGGCCAGGAGCACCCATGGGACGACAACAATGGCTAGCAATCGTATTGTACCGTCTGCCGTTCGCAAGGCAAGGCAAGGGGATGCTGCTGTGTAGCACTGCAATACCACGTCTGCCAGCAGCGCCCAGGAGACATACAGTGACAGTGAGCTGAGCAGGCTCCATACTTGCCGTGGTATGTTGTCTGCATGGGTAACCCAGGAAAAAAGGTGAGAAATGATTTTTTGCCGTTGCTTTCACGGAGGGAAGGGGGGGGTCCGACGACATGTACCCAGCACCATCTGCGACAATGTTTTTTCACCATCAGGCATTGGGAGCTCAACCCAGAATTCCAATGGGCGGCGGAGAGTGCAGGAACTGTGGGATAGCTACCACACTGCAACGCTCCGAAAGTCAACGCTAGCCTCGGTACTGTAGATGCACACCGCCGACTTAATGTGCTTAGTGGGGACACACACAATCGACCGTATCAAATCGATTTCTAAAAAAAACGACTTCTATTAAATCGACCTAATTTTGTAGTGTAGACATACCCTCAGTAATGTTTGGAATAAAATTACTTTGCACCCTTTTCTATCCCCAAAATTCTACAGGATATTTCCATAAGAATTTTTCTCTTAGGATTAAGTAAGTATCTTGAGATTTGTACAATGGATTGGAATTTGAGCCAGATTTCTCACTAAAATATGCTCATTTTCTAGATACATACAGTAAAATAGGAAACTAAATATATTCCCGGTAGAGAGTATGAGAAAGAGAGACTGTGCTTGGTGGGGGAAGAGGGTCCTTATTTTTTTCCCCTTATATTTTCTCTCATCTTAGTTAACATTAGGGGCACTTATACAAATTGGACAGATTTCTCTACAAAGCTATTTTAAAAATAATAAAGACATTCTAAGGTCTGTTAGTAATCAAAACATTTTTTAACAAAGAGTCGGGGGGGGGCAGGGAGGTCATTTTCTCTGTTCAATTTTAGTGCTGATATCATTTGGGTCCCGATCCTTCAGTGTGATCCACACAGGCTTGAGACTCTAACTACACATTTAGGATCTTCGAGCAGGTTTTATTAAAGTGTCATTCTTTCAGGTCTGGCTATATGTATCTCTGACAATACTGACTTATGGGTTACGCCTGGCTCAGGAACACCACAGCAATCATCCCGCCACCTGGGGCTGTTTCAGCAGGTAGACTGAAAACATAAGGCATTTTCTGGGTCCTAACAACTGTTCACTGTCATTACGAATTGTCACCATGAATAGGGGGCAGAGGGAAGAGAGGGACTATATCCTGGTGATTAAGGCACTGTTCACCAGGGTCTGCAGTAACAGTCAATAACTTAACATCAGTAATCAATGATTTAATGATAAAGACAAGATGGGGGAGAGAATATCTTTTATTGGACCAACTTTTGTTGGTGAAAGAGAAAGGCCTTCAGAAGTCTCTCTCACCAACAGAAGTTGGTCCAATAAAAGATATATCACCCGCTTTGTCTCTCTAATATCTTGGGACTGACATGGCTACAACTACACTGCACACAATGGATTTAATGACGGATATTTATATGTCGGTCTTATCTAATTAGTGATGTTTGATTGGTTCAAATGTATTAAACACAGACCTCAGATAAGTCAGCTTGACTGGATTTATTAAACAATTATTAATTAACATCTGTTAATCAGTGCATAACAGAAAGGGAGATATGTTACCTTAGTCTGTGAGAATCAACCCTTGCAGCTGGTAGCAGCTGATCTTGGTTCTGCCTGGTTTTAAACTGATTTACAACATGGCTTACTATTATACTCAGGTTCTTTTGTTATTCCGTTATTTCCTTAGCACGTTAAATAGCATAGTAGAAAAGCTTCAAGAGGGGAGTCCCAGATCAGCATAGTCCAGTGTACTCATTTTGCAATGTGAGAACCTCAAGTTGAAATCCTCTCTCCACATTAGGAGGAAATGAATCTGGGTCTCCCACATCCCAGTTGAATGCCCTCGCCATCGGGCCAGAAGCTTTATAAGCATAGCAGCTGCACTGGTTCATTTCAACATTTTTGAAACATCTTGATTTTTTCAGTTCAGTCAAAGCTATTCCGCAAACTTGACACAAATGAGCAAACCCCTAGTTTTGGTTGAGTTCACTTCAGCCCATCTGGTCAGATAAAAGCTACAATTTTCTTGTTCGATTTGCACACTGAATTAAATTTCAAACTGAAGATAGTCTGAATGCCTTAGCGTCCAAGCAAGAGAGGTTCCCAAGAAAATGCAAATAGTGACACGTACCTAGCTACCAAAATTTAGCAAGGTAATTTTTTTAAGTACATCTTCTTGGAAGTAATTGATTTTTGCAGTGTCAATATTCAACTAAGATTTGACCAGAGCGGTTACACAATTATTCAAAATCTTGAAACTTACATTTGGAGTTATGAAACAAGCGTGAGGTCAGTTTACTGAAAGACCATTGAAAATTGACTTGTAACAGATGAAGCTGAATAATCAGTCAATCATGACTGAAATTGGAACCATGCACTTGAAGCGTGTGTTGAAGTCAGTTCAGAAATGTGTCACAGTTTGCACAGCCAAACAAAACATCAGCTGTTTGCCAAAGTGGTGAAACAGATGATTTTGGTAGTACCAGAAACTAATGCTGTAACTGAGTGCAGTTTAAGTGCTCTACATGGTATTAGAACATGGCTTTGATCCATAATGGGATGGTCACAGCTCAACTGGTGTATGATTTCACATGTACACAAGGACAAAACTGATCACTTACAGATGTAGCAGGAGAATTCAGTTCAAGAAAACCAGGGTGAAGATCATTGTACGGAACCTTTTCAAGATTTGTAAGTCATTCTGTTTACTCAGGTTTAAAAAGTGATGCTCTAATGAGTAGTTTTGTACCATGACTGAATGTGTACACCTTTAATAAAGTGCGAAACAAGCTTCTGTTCCAAAATCAGTGTTTCCTTGATTAAGGCAACCCTTAATATTTTGGGGGGTGAGGCCCTAAGGGCACCCCCCCACCTCTCCAATTTTGTATACCCATGTTTTTTGTGCAGTTGCAACTTCATATCAACTTCTAGCTCCACTCTCCCTTTCCTCATCTGAGGGAGCGTTGAGCCACTAACCTTCTGGTCCGTGGCCTCTCAAGGCGCTCCCTCTGCCTTCCACCACAGCAGCAGCAATGTCCTGCAAGCAGCTTTTCAGGAGCCTCAAAGGCAAGCTGTAATATGCTGCCATAAGCCATTAACCTTTGCTGCGCCGGGGCCTTGGGCTTTGAGTTGGACAGGCACATAGCGTTACACTCTTCTGCCTCCTTGAAGCTGCAATTCCACAGGGGGGCAGGGGCGGGGAACACACACACACAATCAAGAGCATGAGGATTCCCAAGGAGATGAGAACGCTTCACAGCCTGCCTGTTCAGGGATAAGACTTGTGAACTCCAGAGGCTCTGGGTCCCAAACAGCTAAAAGCAGGCAGTCCCGTCTCAAGGGAGTAATTCATACCATTCAGGAGCAGGTGGTGTTAAAAAGCAACAACAACACTTGTTTGAGTAGAGGCAGGTGAATTTTTTTGAATAGTTTGTTGAAGAGCAGTTTCAGTTGACTCAACTATACAAATTGAACACTAGTAGTTTTGGATATTTACAAAAAGGTGAGCAGGAGCATCACCACCACTTCCCCCTCTAGCACCACCATTCTGATTATCACCCTTAGCACAGTGGTTAAGGCACACACACACACCTCTCCTGGGGGAGACCCAAGTTTGAATCCTGACCCAAAGCAGATTCTGAACCACCTATAGTTAACAGCCTGGATATCCAAAAAAGAAGTGTAGTTTGGCAGGAGTCCTCTGCTGGCCTAAGTGAGGCATTTTGGTATCAGGAGAACTCAGCTGGAAAACTTCATTCTTCGATCCGGTCAAAAGGTTAATTTCTGGTATGAGGGGAAACAGCAAGCTCTTCTGAGCAGGCACTGCCTTTATGTTTGTATAAAGCCTAGCACAATGGGGGCTTGGCCTCTAGATGCTACCATAATGCAGAGTTCTGGCAATCTTAGCTGTGCTAGAATTTCTCCTGGATGGTTGTTTGGGGTTCTACAACCAGCCTTACCATTGTTCCCTACGCGGGCACCCTGGTCTCCCCATCTGAGTATTATCAGGTGTCAATTCATAAGAAGGGCCATATTAGACATTCCTATGACTGACTTTTCTAACTACCATTATCTCTGAAAGACAGGTTTTGTAATTAGTACCGCTAATATATGCACACACACAGCGGTACTTCATATATATGAACCATACTGCTCTGCTTGGTAGGAAAAAGTTATCCTTTTAGGTCCAGAAATCCTTAGCACTCCTTTGGATGGTTGTGGCATAAACAGGCATTCCTAATACTCTAAAGCAGTGGTTCTCAACCTTTTTTCATTTGTGGACCCTTAAAATTTGAAACGGAGGTATGGATCCTTTTGGAAATCTTAAACAGGTTAAGAACCACTGCTCTAAAGATATATCTCAAGCAGATTGTGTACACACATCAGTTGTACCCTATTCATCTCTTGCTATGAGAAATGCCAGGGCCTTATGTCTTTAAAGTTGCTGTAGGCAAGATGTTAAAATCCTGTACCAGTTGGCATGTTAGGCATCTGGAAAATATTTATGAAGGAGGCAATGCTCCTTCTGCAAGGACCCTAGTGGTATTGTGGGCAAAAGCATATTAGCCTCATCTGAGAAGATTTATAAAGTAAACTTAAAAATTCATCCTGGAATAAGAAGCATATTTGAAATATGAAACCTTGGTAAATTACGTTTGGGGACATATATGTGGGCCTGTCTAAATGCAGAAGTTACGCCAGTTTAAAAAAAAAAAAAACTATTTAAAAGCCACTTTAGGTAAAGCAATCCCACCCCTGTGTAAATACTCTGAGGTTTAAACCCACAAAAGTTTACCTTTAATTTAATCCATGCAAAAGTGTGTGTAGAGCAGGCCTATGCCAATGTGGTCATGTAAACCCAAATTTCGATATTCATCTATGATTAGGACCAGTGAACTTGTGAAGCATCTTTCTCTGGAAGTGAACAATTACAGCTAGAATCAAAGCACTGTAACCAGGCGCCGCTGACCGAAAGAGAACAAGTTAAATGTTCTGGATTAAAAAGAATCGTGGAAACATAAACAAGTCACATATTCCTGGATTAAGAGGCATGTCACTAAGGGCATGGCTACACTGGAAACTTCAAAGTTCTCCCGTGGGAACGCTCCACGGCAGCACTTTGAAGTGCAAGTGTGGTCATGCGCGAGCGCTGGGAGAGAGCTCTCCCAGTGCTCCTGGTAATCCACCTCCACGAGGGGATTAGCTCCCAGCACTCAGAGCCTGTTTACACTAGCACTTTAAAGTGCTCAGACTTGCTGCGCTAAAGGGGGTGATTTTTCACACCACTGAGCCAGCAAGTTAGAGCGCTATAAAATGTAAGTGTAGACAAGCCCTAAATAATGGGGTCATTAAAGTAAATTATACGTATCCCATTAGTTTTAATGAGGCCAGAATGGAGGGAATAGCATTGTACAGTTGCGGGGTAGAACATGTCAGGTTGACTGACCCATGTGTGTTTTCCGGACTTTGTTTCAGTTTCTGTCTCCATAACCCAAGTTTGACAAACATTTTAATGACAAAGGAACCCTGCTCATCAAAATGTTACTCTGAGGGTGAAATTCAACCCATGCACAAGGCCTAGGCATCATTTAAACCCTGTTTTGAGTGGCGCATAGATTTCATGCTCTTTCTCTGCACTGGAGTGAATTGCCAATATATTGAGCTGGCTGAAGATGAAAAATAGCCAAGGAGAGTTCACATTTGAATAGGGGAGGTTAGGTCTTACTAGAAAAAATATCATCATTACTAAATATTTTGCTATGGAGATCAAACAGATGCTGTGGTCAGAAACAAGTGGACTGGCAGTGGTCATGGCTTGTCTATACTGTCTGCAGTTTGGAATATGGAGGTGTGAGTAGCAATGCACACCAGAGTGCTGCACTGGAACTCCCCCGTGAGGAAACTGAGGACATGAACTAAAGGGTTCCTAGTTCATGTTAACTTAGTCCTCTTCAAACTGCAGGGCAATGTAGACATAGCCTTAGTTTAATAAACAGAGAGCCTGTGCCTGACATTCAGGAAACACATTTTCCTTCAACCTGATGGCTCGTGATTATTTCCCTTGTCACACATCCCTTCTCTGTCCCCTGTTGATTCTTTTCCTGCTGCCACTTTGATAGCCTTAAAGGGTGTTACACTTAATCAATAAATCAGAGGAGAGCCTCATATCAAGAAATGAACCAAAACTGGACTTCAAGACTGGCACTGGTTGACTGTTTTCAGGATTGAATTTAAGGTGTTAATGTTGGCCTATAAAGCACTCAAGGGCTTGAGACCTTCCTATTTAGAAGACAGCCTCTCGTTATGCCACACGGTCACAGTTGCACACAGAGGCGACACTTCAGCTGTATCCCAAGCACTTTAAAGGAGAGACGGCTGGTGATAGAGCAATCTCCTTTCAGAGCCCTGTGCTCTGAAACAAGCTTCACCACTTGGCCTCAAATAGCCCTGAGCTGTTGGCCTTCCGGGCTTGCTGCAAGGCCAGGTGTATCTATTTAAGTGGGTTCAATCTGTATGGGGGAGGGGAATATCTTGGTTTGGGTTTTGAAGGAGCTTCAGTTCTGTTGGGGTAAGATGCTGTTTAATTTTTATTTTTATAACTTGTCAGGGTGCAGAGAGTTCGTTCCCTTCAGAACCTTTTCTCTAATATTTTGCCTTGTTTGTGTCTCAAGTCACTAGAAACTTAGAGGTAGTCAAAATTAGTTTATAATCTACAATCCAAAGTTTGAGAGAGAGACGGAACATCATAGACTTACAGGGTAAATTCTCCCTATCCAATTTGCATTGATTTTAGAATGTGATCCTTTATCTCCTGTACAGGAGGCCAATAGAAGGCCTACTATCTAAGCCCTTTAAATATGGCTGCATTCATAGAAGAGTCCAAGATGAAAGACATAAAGCTATATGAAATGTGCTTGAACAAGGTAGTTGAATGAAGTGTCATCCAGAAAAGAACAAACTGTTTAGACTCCCAAAGCACATTGAGCACTTGGGTGGAATTGTTTTTTCAGAATGACTATAAACTTCCTGCTGTTTGCCTTATTTAGCACAACAAAGTCTCAAACCTCACTTTTCAACAGGTTCTGCCTGTTCCTTAAAGTTTATCCTTCCCAGGGCAAATTATGCTCTTGGGTAGACCAATATAATTCCACTATTAGAAGTGGGATCAGTGTTTTCCCCAGGAATTGAAATTGAGGAGTGGAGTTGGGTGGGGGGGAGGAAGTGTTGGAATATTCAGGGGAGGGTGAGGGCCAACGAGGATTGAGACCATGAGGGCAAAGGTGGGCTGTATGGCACCATAGTAAAAACTGAAAAATGTTTCATGACCATTTTATTAGATTTAACTCATGTTTTAAAATCATCACAAAAATTAAAGTCGGCTACTCAAGCCTATTATGAAGCACCACATCTACATCCTTCTTGGTTTCTTGTAATTTTACACTCTTTGGTGTTTTCTTGTGTGTCCGTTACTTCCAGTCCTTCATGATATGCTCATGATCAGGCAGAAGGCAACTTCTTTCAGATCACAAAATTCTATGCAATGAGGAAAAAGAACGCTCAACTGTAGCTGTTGTGACTGGGAGTAGCAAGAGATGAATTCCTACTTCTTCCATCCCGGGAAACATAGCAAAAAGATTGGGTCGAACCACTAGTGATGATTAAGAAGTTGAAGTTAAATCTTCATTCGTTCGTCGTCTGATATTCCACTCTGTGTTCAAAATTCTCTACTCTGTCCTGATCACATAGCAGCCCTGTTGCTGATAGTGCCTCACTCCACTCAACTATAGGTGTTTTATAAGACAGGCATCTGTGAAAGCTACATGGAGGTTGAGCAGAATCCAGAAATAGCTATTGTAGATTTGTAAGAATCAAGTCTGTATTTTTTTAGCTGGATTAACAAACACTTCTTGTCCTCCTCACTTAAGGAGTCAATATAAGTGCTTTCAGTAGTCAACTTCTGGACTGAAGTCTTTGCTTCTTCCAGTACATTTTCAATGGATATCTCTGATTGATTCAAGGGTAGCTTCTATTGCTGGAAAAAGATCTTCTACTGTTGCAGCAGATGCCTGGATGACATTGTTTAATGACCCAAGTGGTTTCAACAGTAGCTGGGAATGAACGACAGGGGATGGATCACTCAATGATTCCCTGTTCTGCTCATTCCCTCTGGAGCACCTGGAATAGTCACTGTCGGAAGACAGGTAACTGGGATAGATGTACCATTGGTCTGATCCAATATGGCCGTTCTTACATTAAAATAATTATAATAAAAAAAAGTTTAGTAAAGAAACTCCCCAAGTTAATGACCTCTTGAGATAGCGATAATGTGAGATAATGACCTTGGCAAATAATGCATTTTAAAAATCTTGGCCTACTAGGAAACATATATTTATATAATTTCCCAGTCACAAATCTAGCATTCTGTAGCGAAGTCACTAAAACATAGTCCAATGCTCTGACCGCTGTTGTTTGTCATGCCACCGTTCACTATACCGCTCCATCCCCAATGGCCCTGCACTGTCACCTTCTGCTGCCACCTGCCACTGTGACCTCTGTGAGTCGGTCTCTCGAGGTTCCACCCAGCTCTCAGTGATTTCAGTTCTCAATTGGGGAACCTCGCTGCTAGTGCAGACTGGGCTGTCTCTTCCACAGAAACACTGTCCCACAGCAGGTCTAAGAACTTAGACCTGATTATCAGTGATTTCAGCTCTAGTGGTCATTAAAAAAAAAAAAAGACTCTCTATGGAGCCTAATCAGCTCTATCTCTAAACAAGAGAGAGGGGCAGGTCTCATAGGCAGAGCCCACACCACCAAGCAAAATACCTGTGCCCCACCCTCTTTCTCTCTTTTCACTAGGATATGGCATCCAAACCTCCTGCTTAGGGAGCGCAGTTCAGTTGCAGGTGACTAGTGCTTAATTTGTAATGAAAGAGGTGCCCTCCTATCTTCACCTATATTCCACTGCATGTGGTTGATCTAAATTAATTGCTTTCCAGCAACATTTTTTATTTTTAGGCTCACAATATGTATTTACGATGGGCTACTCCAAGCATCTTGAAAACTGAAGCACTTGTCACTGCCTATCAGGTCCTACTGCAGTTGAGAAGCCAAGTAATCCCTGTTTTTCACAGTCACAGAGCTAAAACATATCTGTTTATCACAAGAGGTTGAAATAACCTTCCATTACATTTGTTTTACATATTTCTATTTTTTAGTGAAATAGTTGCCCAGGTTTTCATTACCACCAGGTCTCAAGTAGTAAGCATAAATATTACAAAGCATAGAATATAAAAAATAATCTTAATGGATATTTTTCATCTCCTATGTTAAGTCAATTTGTTAAAAAAATAAATTCTAAATGCTGCAGCTTGTGAAATATCAGGCAGATCAAGTCTTTGTGTATGTGTCTATATATTACCTTCATTTGCAGACCATCACCTTTTGATATTCTGAATGGATAGTGTATATGTCTGTGTATACATGTATTTGTATGTGGGTGTTCTCAATTACACTTGTGTACATGTATGCATTGCATAATACAGAGAGGGAAGGATAAAAACCAAACCAGTCCAATAGACTTTAGAGAAAAATTAGTATCACACAAACCCTGCAGCTTATAGCCGGGTAGCAACCCCTGGCAAGGTTTTGCTCACAGTGGCTTTTAGGAAGGGTGCTGATGTTTTTCTCTCTTCTCTGTATTAATTCCTTCACATGCTTCTAATCATCAGTTTTTTCAATGCTGTTCTGAGTGACACATCAATTAGGTGGCCCAATGGCAAGGACTCTGTGAAGGTGATTTGGGGACGTAAATGGGCTGCTTGTTTGATGGTGCAGAGATGCAGGGGCTCAGATTGCATTATTAACTATGTGATTTTTTTCTAGCCCTATGCTCATCATTCTTGGACTGCTCTTTCATTCCTTTCCCTTATGCAAATCTAATTTCTTGCAAACCAACGGCCACACTTACTGTGTTTGCTACCAATTGTCAGAGAAAAGAAACGAGTTTCCCACCAAAGCACTCAGGAAATGGCCATTTGAAAGAGGGTTCTATTGTGGGGAATACATTACAGTACCACCTACGTACTGGAATGTTTTCTAAATGTTGGGCCTGATTTATCCCTACGTAACTCCAGTATTGAAACTTACTTTTCTCCTATGGAAAAATGCTCCAGCTCCAACATATAAAATATACCTCTGCTTCCCAGCACTTCCACCTTAATCTTATGCCAGAGATAAATGAGTTGTTTCATTCTCCTCTCAACAATTTGCAACATGATTAATTAGCTACTAACACTTTCATTTATAAACAATGTAATGGGACCACATCAGAAGATACTGTAGGTTGATACTGTGCTGTACATAATTAATGTTTTAAATTGGAATGAGGAAAGCCATGAAATCATCTGGAATTATTTTTAGGGACCACACCACAGACTGCAGTGAATGTCCTTCAGGCCTGATAATTGGGAATTACATATACGGGGGTAAGTAGATTTTATTTTTTTAAAGTAAATTATTTGATTTTTCTCTACAAAAAATAGTAGCTATGTATCATCCTGTAAGACTGCACTGCTACCTATGGAAAGGCTAAAACACCGATACATCAACACTGTGGTGTGATGGGGTAAGATCCCAACACGACTAGCCTTGCAAGAGGGGAATTGGGCCAGGTGGGCCCACTCAGTTAATTAGGCTGCAATTAGAGGAGCTTTTGGCTGGAGGCAGCTACCTACAGAAAGGCTCACCTGTGCAGGAACAGGTGGGGTAAGCTGGCTATAGACTGGGGCTACTAGGAAAGGCTGCAGGAAGTAGCAGTAGTCACTCTTTGGGAAGAGGGAGGAGTGTTTGGGGCTGCAGGGAGATAGTTACTCCCTGGGAGAAAGGAGTTGGTTAGGAGCTGGTATAACCAGAGAAAGAAGGGGAAGCAAAGATTAGGAAGCAGTCCAGGTAAGGAGCAGTGAAGGAAGAAAGAGGAAACCCAGAACTGCTGAGATCAAGGTCCCTGGCTGGACTGAAACCTGGAGTAGAGGGCAGGCCTGGGTTTCCCGACTGGCCAATGGGGGAGTGGCACTGGGGCAGTGAATGGCAAACTGCCTATGGCTGCTGATGGACTGAACCCCAGAAGGGGGAACAGTGAGTGACTTAGCCAGTGTGCTAAGTTATGAAAAGAACGCTGCAGGT
Source organism: Trachemys scripta elegans (assembly GCF_013100865.1). Classification (NCBI taxonomy): domain Eukaryota; kingdom Metazoa; phylum Chordata; order Testudines; family Emydidae; genus Trachemys; species Trachemys scripta. The sequence continues at coordinate 75,293,516 of NC_048299.1, forward strand.
CCTGGAGCAAGAGGAGCTGTAGACCAGAGACAGAGAGTGACCAGGAGGAGGTGCCAGCCCAGCTGTGAGTGGAACGCCCCAGGACATGTGGGATCAGTAATATTTTATTCTGTTTCCTGTGTGGTCTGAACTTCGTTCTTTTATGAGTTTGAAAATTGTTTTATTTGGTACTGTGTCTGCACAGATGCAGATTGTTTAGTTTTAAAAGTTTCCTGTCACGGGTTGGTAATTTTGTTGTAATAAACCTATATGAGAAACTGTAACAAATAATTACAACAAATGCTCCCCACGTAGACTGATTTTTTTTCTTCATTTTATTCTTCGAAAAAATACAAAAGCTGAATTCTCACCGAAAGTTGCCCCCAACTTCCTATCAAATCCAAAGGGCTGATCATGCGATATGTAATGGAAGGTTATTTCAACCTCTTGTGATAAACAGATATGTTTTAGCTCTGTGACTGTGAAAAACAGGGATTACTTGGCTTCTCAACTGCAGTAGGACCTGATAGGCAGTGACAAGTGCTTCAGTTTTCAAGATGCTTGGAGTAGCCCTAAGTAAATACATATTGTGAGCCTAAAAATAAAAAATGTTGCTGTAAAGCAATTAATTTAGATCAACCACATGTAGTGAAATGCATTTACTGTAAGATGCAGGCAAAAGAACGTGTTTACTGTGACATGTTGGGTGAGATCTTTTATTGGACCAACTTCTGTTGGTGAGAGAGACACACTTTTGAGCTACACAGAGCTCTGCTTCAGGTCTGGGAAAGGTACTAAGAGTGTCACAGCTAAATATAAGGTGGAATCGATTGTTTAGCATAAGTAGTTAACACGTATATTTCAAGGGACCATTCAAGCTGAAGTGGCCTGTTAACACGCCTCCAGTCATAGGGAGGAAAGGATAGCTGGGGGGTAGGGTAGTTAGTGGGATATAGATTGTTGTAATAAGCCATAAATCCAGTGTCTTTAGTCAGTCCACAGAATACAATCCACAAAAGCCAGCATGCTAGGCGACTTCCTGCATAAAGTAGTCAATGGAAGATGCTGATAAAAGGGCTGTGTTATAAGTCCTGCTCCCTTTGCAGAGCTAGGCACTTATCTGTGCTTGAGATCCATGAACCAGGTGAAGATAGGTGTTCGCCTGCCTCTCTTGCCTGTAGGGCTTGATTTGGTAGGTGTGCACAGAGCTGGACACAGTATTCTAGTAGCAATCTTACCAAAGGTAAGATCATTTCCTTACATTTGGCTAACAGATTTATTTGGGCATAAGCTTTCGTGAGTAAAAACCTCACTTCTTCGGTTGCATCCAAAGAAGTGAGGTTTTTACTCACGAAAGCTTATGCCCAAATAAATCTGTTAGTCTTTAAGGTGCCACCAGACTCCTTGTTGTTTTTGTAGATACAGACTAACACGGCTACCCCCTGATACTTTACATTTGGTTGATACTCCCCTTTTATATATCCAGGGAGCGCATTAGCCCTTCTTGCCACGGCATTGCACTGAGAGCTCATGTTGAGGTGGTTCTCCATGACGACTCCTAAGTCCTTTCCTGAGTCATTATTTTCCAAGACAGAGGCTCCCATCCTGTAGAGTCTAGCCTGCATTGTGCCCACATGTACTACCTTGCATGTGGCTGTATTAAATTGTATTTTATTGCAGTGTGACCATTTAAACAGGTGATTCAAATAATTCTATAACAGTAACCTGTCCTCCTTTTTACTTACTGCCCCACTAATCTTGGTGTCATCTGCAGACTGTGCCAGCAAAGAATGTATATTATCATCTAGATCACTGATAAAAATATTAAATAACTAATTTATTGCAGCTATTTATGCTCCCTGGTCATTTTATAGGCATGGTGCCTGACCAATTGCTGCCTGACTCCTGCCTGGGTGGGAAGCAGAGAAACAGCATGGCAGGATTAGCATTTGTCAGATGATGGGTTCCCCTTTCCATGTGAGTCACCAGGATCTGTAAATAGGTAGGTTGCACCCCTGCCTCCACCAGAGCCTGTCTAATCCCCCCCAGGAGGAAGTAGTAGGGGACAATTTGAACATAAACCCCAGAGGAGAAGTGTGTAAAGTTTACTGCTCCTCTGTCCTGTTTGTCAGAATTCAAGAGTAGCTGTGGATCACAGACGCATAAGTCCAGTGAAGGAAAGAGCAGAAAGTAAGAATTCCATTCATAGATAGAAAAACTTTAAGGTCCCATAGGAAGCATGGTAGTTTAAACTGCAGAATTATAATCCCCCCCATTAATGGCAGGAAGGCTTCTGACTGCTATCCTTATTATTTACCCACTCAAGACCGGAGTAAGCGCTTTTCCTAGAACAAGGCTTCCAGGCTGGAGTGGACATCTGAGCTACACCATGCTCCCAGGTTACATTGGCCTCCTGAGCTATATTAAACTCCCGACATGGAATAAGTTCATCAGGGCTGAAGCAAGCCTGAGCTCCCAAAATGGAGGAAACCCCCCTAAGCTGAGCCAGACCTCTGCCTAGACTGAGTCAGCTGTGAAGGCCTCACTCCTCAAATCAGCAGCAGTGAAGGCTGGCCCTGCGCCCAGAGCCCTGATTGGCCGGGGATGGGCAGGCAGGAGAAGATGGTTTCTCCTGCTCCTCTTTCCCCTGAGACTTGGTTGGCCAGAGGAGGAAAACCTGATCCTGCTGCCTACTCTCCAGCCAGCCCAAATGGAGCTTAAGTTCAGGTCTGTGGGTTAGGCCCAGGGAGTAGCCAGAGTGTACAATCCCAATGACCCTGCAACACAAGTAAGAACCAGTCACTTCCCAAAACGCTGTTTGTGACCAATGGGGGTAGAGTTTCTTTTAGGCATTTGGAATTTATGTCAAACTCCCATTGACTATACTTTGCCATGATGCTGGTGTTCTGCACATGACACTAAAGGTGCTGTGAGAGATCTGTGTTGGAGTGATTCCTTTCTGAAATCTCCCCCCCCCCCCCCCCCCCCCCCCCCCCCAGCAAAAGAACAGGGTCCCCCTGCCCACAGGCTTTATAGTTCCTTATTCCCACCCCTTAATAGTTACTGGCCAATCAGCCCCCTCCAGTGACTCAAAATGGAGTTTTGTAGCCAACAGCCTGTCCCAGCTCTAAGAACACACTGCCAACATATTTCCCCAAGATAAAAATATTTAAATATTTGTGGTTTCAAAAGAACGATAGCTGGGAAGAGGAAAGCAGAAACCTTTCTTGCAAGTACACACCCTGCTGTTGGTTTCTACTTTGCCACCTCTTTGGACTCAGCAGAGAATGTTTAAGCAAATAACTAGCTACCCATTTAAGTTTTTCATAAACCAGCCCCCTTAGACTCCATGCTGTCTGTGATGGACTGCTCTATTGCAGTTTCACAGGGGTGTTTTGGGGGAAGGGTACAGCTTGACCTTCTGAATGTGGCTATTACGTGTACAAGCAAAGTACTGTTCTTGTGGCAAAATCACAGGGTCTCCATATTGCCTGTGGATCTCATTTCCTACCCCTATTCACTGTGGAGTCCCCAGCACCCAGCTGAGATATGCTGTGGAGAGGATTTGCCCCAATGAGCGGAGTTTGGTGGTCTGTCTATAAGGTTACTGTTGTACATCAGTTACTCGCCTGAAGGGGTAGAATATCCCTTCAACCTGGCCTTAATTTAAAAAGAAATTTGAAATGTCAGGAACTGTAAGTGGGGATCCAAGGAATTAAAAATATTCCCTTCTTGAGCAGTAAACATGGTCCTTTGACAGTTCTGTTGGGCATAGAATATCTGCAGAAGCCCACATTTCACATCTGGTGGGAAGACTTCAGCCTTGTTAAATTATTAACAGGATGAGAGGATGTACAGTGCATTTCCAGGAACATACAGCATGAATCTTAGGGTTTGGGGGTTTGGGAGGGGTGGTGGTGGGAAAGGACATTTAAAAGAAAAGTATTTAAAATTTGTTTTCTGGAAACTGGCTTTAGTAATTTATTTTCTTTTCAAATAAATCTGCTTGGCACGCGAACTTGAATTCAATCACTCTCTCCATCTGCCACTGTGTTATACTGATTATATTACAGTGACATCTGGAATTAAGACCGGCTGTATAAGAAATCAAGATATTGTAGAAGTTTTGTAACACATAAAAACTGAGTCTGAGTGTGATCCAGCTGTTACTTCATGATTTCTAAAACAAGAAAATGGTAAGCTATGAAGTGAGCACTTCACAGCACATTCAGGAAAATAGAATTTAGTTCAGTGAAAACCATTCTGAAATTAAAAAACAGTTCACAAATAATAAGACTGAGAGAACCTTCTATGACTTGCTTTGTTTGCTAAAGCTTTTCTCTTCTTTTAAATCCAATGGGGAAGTATTTGCATGGGCTGTTGATATAACCTCTGTGGTCCAAATCCTATTCTTGAAGCTAGCGGTGTGAATGAATTTACCCCAGTGAAACACAGCAGCATTTGATTGGTTATAAGGGAGAAGAAGAATGCTAAAGCACTACAGATGACAAGAAAAATGAAAAGAGGATTTTCATTTAAAAAATCCACAGTTACCACACAGTAATGTATGAGATACCAAACTTATTTCCTGTTCTTACTCTCACAGGTACCATCGTGGGAGAACTGTTGAATTTTAAACAAAAATGTGAGAGCAATCACTTATCCTCTCAGATGAGATACAATTTGAAATTTTTTTCAGGCTATTATATTTGCAATACGTTATTGAACTTCCAAAGTGTTTTATGAAACCTTGAAAACACTCTGTGAGGGTGGAATGCATATTTCAATCCAGGGCACTTGCTGTAAACTAATTAGCAGCATTCTACAGAAAGCTGGAACCCTGGTACTGAGGTACAGTCCTGTACCCCCAAAGAATCAAAATAAAACCAGCTTCTTTAATCTGTACCTTTCTATGGTCCAGGCCATGCAGCGAGTTCTAGTTTTTCAGTCTCTGGGGAGGAGAGTCCCTGGGTGAGCCAGTTTGGCGTGAGTATTGATCAATCAGGTAGAATCAGCTAACTCTAAATGAGAGACTAACATCAGAAGAACATATAATAGGCAAAGTGTGGGCTCAGTGTAGCAAAAGAAATTAAACAGGGACAAGGGGAACAGATATTTAAAATCTCAAAAAGTCTAAAAAGCAATAAGAGTATGCGGAATCCCAGCTGAGAGTGAAGGCATCAACCCCACTGAATTTATGAAGAAAGTGATTCGGAAAGCGATCTATCTAAAGCCGGAGATGATCCCTTGTACAAGAGTAGTATTAGCATCATCATTGTTCAGGGTTAAAATAGTACCAAAAAAAGGGGGGGAGGAGGGGCAATAAACAAGGGCTCCAAAACAAAAATATTTTTCTTACTGGATTTCAGCCCCACTGAATTTGGGGGGGGGAGGGGTTAGGGAGAGAGCTGCTCACAGTAAAACTGTTATCCAGTGTACTATGTTTTATCCTGTAAATATGACAAGAAAACCAGCACTATTTGTTTTGGGATTAAGAATCAGTTGAAGAAGATTGACAGGAGAACAGCGGAAATAATTTAGAGGAAAAAGATTCACACTACCAGTTCTATTCAGACTTTTTCTTCAGCACTTGTTAAAAATAATAGCCTTTTTCTTTCCAGTTCATTGGTGTTAAACTAAGCAGGGTGCAATCATTTGATGATGTAAATATTACCCTCAAAGTGGAATGCATACTTGGGACAGCCATGGTTTACAAATCTACAGGGCATCCAGTCAAATGTGCTGCCCTCACAGCAAAATCTTTGAGCCAAGTGTAAATCAGAAACAGCTCCACTGAAGTCAGTGTTGTTTCACTAGCAGGAAAGCAGTGCTAGCAACATCAGAATAGACCCTATGAGCCAAGCTCTTTCTATTACATATGACCTGCACCCATTCAGTGAATTTGTAATGGGGCAAATTTTTATGAAGTGTTTTTTTGGTACCAGTTTAAGACATGTTTGTCAGGAAAGGCCATAAATATACCTATTGTCCTGTCATGGGCATGAGACATAGTATGTCACATAGAAAATGAGAGGGTTATACCTACACCAACAAAACAATAATTGTGCCTCAGTGCTGTATCCAGTTGCACCAATTTTGATTTTTTGGGGGTGAACTAACTTTTCTGATTGGAAATATTTATACAATAAAAAACAATTTAGCCAGGCTCTGCTCCTCCTCCTCCCCCTCCCCAGCCACAGCATACCTCTGCCATCCCCTGAGGGGACACTGGAAGACCTCCCAGAGGAGACAGTGACTGATAGAGATGCCCTCGCTGACAATGCTGGGGGAGACCATGTGTAAACCTCAGGGAAGGAGGGACACTTCATGCACGGGCCAAACTCAGGTGGGGACAGGACATTTTGAGGTCCCTGTCCCCCTGCCCCCATGTCACTGCCTGGGCCTGTTGGCAGAACCCATTGGCAGGGGGAGAGGGCTCCCTGTAGGTGGAAGGCATTGCTGCTGTCAGAAGTGGGACTATAGTGCTCCCACCTGCTGCATGCTTGCTGTCTGTGTGGACCCTGTTGCTAAGCGCTAAAAGTCCCCACTTGTGCTTTGATGTACTGCTGTTTGAAATGCTGAAGTGTTTCAGGCCCCCCCCTGTGAGGACATTGGCTATTAGTGTGTATCACTAGTCTAGGATGGACCCAGTTTCATACACAGTGGGCCTAAGTGGGAATTAAGGGATGCATAGGCCTTGCCCCAGGCCTCTGTGCTGGGGTGTGAATGTCACTGTTATATGACATCTCTTACATGTGCCTTTGTGTCACTTGGGCCTTGTCCTCACGAGAACAAAGTATATGTTCTTATTATGTGTTATCTAAGACATGGTAACTAACGGGTGGTGAAAACTTAGTGAAGCTGAGATAGTGCCTACCTTTCACCTAAGTTAGCAGGCTGAGGTGAAGCCTATGGGAGAACCTAGCATTTACCTTGATTTAACTAATTTCAAACTATAAACTGCCTTGTTTTCAGTGGAAGTTAGGAGACTAAATAGGATTTAGGTAGTGCAAACCAAAGGGGGTAGGAAAAGGCAAAGCCAAAGGGCTATCGTGCAGACCACCCTAAGGCAGCCCCCTACCCTTTCTACTGACAGGCCTCCAGCCTGAGCATCTCTGCTGACAGCAGTTGTGGCAATATTGCACTAGAAGCGAAGCTACAAGACAGCTTGACTTAAGTGAGTGTGTTGGGTGTGGGAGAGGGTGCACCTTTCCCCCAACAGTGTATTTTCAGAGAAGATGGCCATAAAGCTGCTGCAGTGTGCTTCCTTCCTGAGCCACAGCCCCACACAGGGCTGTGGAGATTGCACCATATACCTTGTATACAAGTGTGTAAGTGTATAAAATTCCTGATGCTGTGCATGCTTCTCCCTGGTCCCAGGAGACACTATGCCTTGCACAGGTGCAATGCTTTTCTCCACACTGCACGGGCATTGAAGGAATTTCCTTCCATGCATTCCACTTGCTCTCAAAGCCATAATTTGGGGCTTGGTGCCTGCATGTATTACTGAGTAGATATTTAGCTATTTAACCACCTTGCCCCTCTGCTTAACACAATGGGTGGCTTGAAATGAAAAGTTCATTTCAGTGGTGACTGTTGGAGCCAGAAGGAAAGCAGAGCTGCATAATAACAGGGGGAGACAGCACCTCAACTGCTAAAAAAATGGGAGATGTAATGATTGGGTTTTGGATTACTTGGTCATTTGGGTTCGGGAATTTAAAATTACTTTTAAGGGGTAGCTACATTTAGCTACTAAAAACTTGTTTTTTGTGTCTGTGTGCAGTGAATTGTACTTTTCCCACTCTATATCACAGCTACATTCATAGAACAATGGGGAAGTTAATAATGAAATACATGCACCTAGCAGAACCCACTCAGCAAGCCAAGAAAAAGTCATATAAAAGTATGTGAGCAATGGACTCAGCCTGCCTTCCAAAAGCTTCATAATCATTTCACATAATAATTTTTCTACAGCTGAACATAGCTTGCAGGTTGTTGACAGTGTCTAATTGGGCTACATTTATTTTCAAATGGTGATTATTTAAAGGGGGGGGGAAACATAATCAGAAAACAAAGGCAAGGTTTTAAAATAGACAGGATAGTGTCATTTGATTGACCTGAATAAAAAGTCTTTTGTTCAGTTTTCTAAGCTTTTGCTATTTTTATACTCTATTGTTACGAGATTTCTTTAGTGATATCCAAGCACTTTTGAAAAACAGAGAATCCTTATGAAAAAGAAAAACAAACAAGTATAGCTTTTTAGAGAGCAGAAGGTATCTGGCCTTCAATTATTTGTCTCCTATGCCTCATCTCTTCCAAAATGAAAATCCCTGATTAGATGGAACAAACAAACCTTCCAGCTAAGGAAGGATGAACTGTACTCCCTCCAGAGCCACTGATGCTGCTCCTAGGCTAGTCTCAGGAAGTCTCTCAAGAATAAAGAAAGATGGTACCCACCTCTGGCAGCTGAGCATGACACAGAAGTTTATATATATATGTTGTTTTTTTCAGAGCCCCAGGTCTTATTAGAGCACTCTGAATATTGATACACTTTTTTAAATGTAGATTCTGCATGGTGGTTTGTCTGATCGTTCAACTTGCTGCTTGACTTGTTTTAGTAGAGTTATCCTGGTGTTCAACAAATTGATGGATCTTTCTAATTTTCTTAGCTTTTGGCAAGGAGAAAAATAGCAGAGATGGGAAAACAAAGCCAACAAAACAAATCTCATGGATGCCAACTACTCTGTGAACAATCTCAGTTTCAGCTCACTTTCCATCAACTGCTGAGGCAGCAGTCAATACAAATTCAAGGCAAAGAGGTAGAGAGGGTTATGAGAGTAAATAGACTATATTAATACAGCAGCATTGTTTTTAATAATTTTATATAAAAGTGGAGAACTTTGAACATATCAGATGATACAGGATGACGCTATGAACACACCTCATTCCTATGGGCATCTTATCCATATCATCACAACATCTAAATAATTATATGGCCAAAGGGACAGGTTGAAAACAACGTACTTGTTTTCTTTGTGAACGGTTTCAAATTTGACCTTGCTTCTTCAGCAATGAATGGTGGTATGTTTAATAACTATGTAATAATTTGACATCTCAGTAACTTCCAGTAAGTTTTATCCTAGGTAGTCATTTGGGGAAGAGAAAACTAATCTCTCTCTGTTAGAAATTGTATAAAGTATAATTTGCCTATGTAACGATCACATCCATGGCTTAAAACCTTGTTAATTATATTCCTGCTGTAAATGATATTCAGTGAACAGATGGTGAAAGTGGATCATGACTGTATGACTGAACTTTCTTCAAAGACTTTTGTATAAACACTGTAAATGATTGAATAGCTATGAAATATAGTGCATGAAGCCATATGTCTGCAATTACCCTGGTGAACATTTAAATGACCACAATGTTTTCTTTCATCTGAAAGGTATTGTGAAGTTCTTCCTTTCTTTTGGCAGTAAAATTATTTGATTTAAGGATAGTTTACTTTGCTGTCTACATTCTTGGTTTTAACGTTTATATTTGTATTGTTTTGACAAATATTAAAAAGTGCATCACACAGACAAAGTAATACAGAATAAGACTGTGCATCACTTCAGTCCAGGTTATTTTAGCTGTTTTATAGAGCACTATTATAAATGGGTCTATTACATGAGCTTTTCAAACATGTTCTCAGTATTTGTTTACTTGTTCGGCATTTGTTTAGGCAATGATACTGTATATTTAATCTGGGTCCCTTGGCTAGCTGCACACACAAGCCCTGATCCTGCACACACTTCAGTATGCATGGAGTTTTATTCAGGTGAATGAAATTACATAGGTGCTTATGTGTTTGCAGGATCAGAACCAAAATACAGACCACTTAAATCACAGAGTAGCCTTTGACCTCGCCAGACTATGGGCCATTGCAACAAAAAGGTCTTGCTTTTCAGTTTTGATTACCTAATTCATCCATTCTTTGCATTAATTTTCTCCTTATTCTATTTCACTGAAGACCTGTTGATGTTGTTTGAGTAAAAAAATGATTGATAGTCCAATCCTCCTGTGTTACCTGTAGTCTATAATTCAGACAGAAACCTGACATTCACACTGATTAGGAAACAGTGAAATGTGTCTGGCTCTAAATAGAAAGTAAATTGATCTCTGACATTGAAGCTTCCTATAAAGTTAGTATTTTAAAATAAATTAGTCAAGACTATTATTTCAAGTGAAGTGCCGCAAAAATCTTTTTATGGCTTTTTTGCACCCTCTCCAATTTTTCAACATGCTTTTTAAAATGTGGACACCAGAACTGTATTCAGTATTTTAGTATCTGTCTCACCAATGCCATCTATAGAAGTCTTACTCACTACTCTGCTGTTTATATGTTCAAGGATCACATTAGCTCTTTTTGCCACAGCATTACACTGGCCGCTCGTGTTCACTTGTTTGTCCACTCTGACCCCCAACTCCCTTTCAGTATCACTGCTTTCCAGGATACAGTCCGTCCCCCTGCATTCTGTATGGTCTGTATTCTTTATTCCTTGATATGTAACTTTGCATTTGACTGTATAAATACATTTTATTTGACTGGGCCCAGTTTACCAAGTGATCCAGATTGCTCTGTATGACTGCCCTCTCCTCATCATTATTTACCATCCCACCAATGTTTGTGTCACCCACAAATTTTATCAGCTGCAATGTGCATTTTATCAAATTTAAGATCTAAACTTTTCCACTGTCTAAAGATCAGTGAATCCAGAGTTTTGGTTTGGACGCATCTGTAGTGATCACATTGCCAGTAATGACATGCCTAACCTGGAGATTTATTGTGGGCAAGAGGCAATGGACTGTCCAGTATGTGTGTGCAATCTCAAATTGCTGTCTATGCCTCTGTCTTCTCTAGTGCTAATGATCCTGGCTTCCAGTAAGTTTGCAGTTGAAAATATTATCAACTAAATACATTTAGCTTTCTGGGATGACACAGTTTAGAATGATCCAAATTTTAAAAAATTCCTCTGTTGTAGTGATTGTAAGCATTGTGGGATGGATTTATTGTCGTGGCTAGGCAGTTTACATTTAACACTTTGAGTAGGAGAATAACCATTAACAAACAGTGACTGATTAACATTGTCCCATCAGAATTTTCAGGCAAATAGCTATTTGTGCTTAAATTCATGAAACTCAAACTCCTGATTCACAAACATTTTCAAAAGTTTAATGAATTTTAGCACAGAAGACAATTAGTCTGAAAATTCATACTGGAAGCATGTACTCATTATTTGTTCTTGGTTAATAATTGTTAGTGGAAACCAAGAAGTGTCGAGTATCCCAACATACGGGACTTTTGGCAGCTACACAATACCTTTCTGAATAGAACTGGCCTCCTAGATTCACATTTTTCTGCTGTTTGTGTCGACCTTATCCAACATCTGCTAATGTTAATCAGATCAGCGGATTTGTGTACCAATCCATTTTCATTACCTCCTTAACTGTGAAACACTTTCCAGATTTTCTTAGGTGAAACAGACTTCTCCATATTGCAGAAGGGATTATAGTTCCCACGTCTACTTGGGCAATGATATGTGCATTCGTGTTATGCTATTTCAATTTGTCCGGTAGATACGTACTAGCCATGCCATAAAAACAAAAAAGATGCACACATGCATTCCAATAGAAGAACCAAATATTAGAATAGGAAAAACTTCTGTCACATTTTTTAGCATGAATGTAGTGCTTGTACAAGGTTTTCTGAAGATAGAAAACTTCTTTTCCATAGAACAGGTACAGAAAAGACGATTTCCCCATACTATCTCCCTGAGATACCACCTCCTCCTCCTCCTCCTCATTCTGGAAGGCTTGCCGGAAGGGTTGAGAAGGATCGTTCACTCTCCATGCCTCTCTGATAGAAGGGTTGTCCTGTTAGTGCCACTTGTGCTGGTGATTTTTTGGGAACTGTAACATACTGGAGTACAGTCCAGACCAGTGGGGGACTGTCACCCTGGAGCTCTAACCTGCCAGTTACCCCCTGGCTCTCACCGGCCTTAGGTATATTACAGGATGACCCCAATGTACTCCCAGTCCTGGACTTTCCACCAGAAATGTATGTTTTATACTGCCCATCCCTCTCTTGAACTGTCCAAATATATTAAGTCTATTATTCTTTTAATGGAATAATATACCAGCTTTATGTCATTAATTAGAGTTATGCAGCCACTTTAAATACACTGGATTAGATAAAACAATTAACTACAAAGAGAGAGATTTTAAGTGAGTACAAGTAATGAGGCATAAAAGTCAGAAAGGGTTACAAGAACTATAAAGATAAAAGCCTTTCTAGTGCCCAACAACAAACTATATAAGATTCAAGCAAAAATTCTCACTACATGCTTCCAGCAAGATTACTGACAAAACTCTTGAGGTCAGAACCCCTCCCCCAGCTGTTTCCTTTGTTGTCTCAGGTGCAGAGAATGCAATGGGCAGGGAAAGAGAAAGGTCCCTTGCTATGTTTGCCCATCCTTTTAATAGTTACAGTCCCCATCTTGAAAAACCTTTTCCAGCTGAGAACCAGAAGACAAAGAGTCTATGTGAAAGGATATTCCCTGCTGGGTTTTTTCCACCTGTTTTATCTTCTCTTGTTTTCCCTTCCTGCATGATGAGTCCATTTTGTGCTTAAATGCAAATTAAAGCAAGCGCACATTCCTTTGTTTAGGACAGACCTGTTTGCCAACTTCTACCTGGGCAGGGCTGTGGGGTTTGGAACAAGTGGATATCATAAGATTCCCCTGTATAATAACTTCACATACAATGTTGCTACACATATTTTATCAGGACAATACTGACCAGAAAATGAGTTTTCAAACGATACCTTACACGTCATACCATGTACAAAGATTATTACAGTAGAGCGCAGGGTGTGAATACAGGCATGTATTCCATCACAGACATTTGTCTAGTAGGAACTGGATTGAGACTGCCAATTTATTTCATATAAGCTACTAAAAAGTCATCATTTGAATGTCACTCATCTTGGCTGGATTCAAAACAGATCCTTGAGGTAAAAAGGATCCCCACGTGTTATTAGTCCTCTTACCCCCTGATTTCCCCACCCCTGAAAAAAGAAAACAATTAAAACAAAAAAGCCCATAGTACCAGTTTGACTCATACTTCACAGATTATGGAAACTGTAATGTCCTCTACCTGACATAGTAACAGGTCTTGGAATTCAAAGTAATGTGACTAGAAATATTGTTATTCACTAACACTTGTGAATCTTTAGCTGGTGCAAAAAAAAAAAAAAAGCATAGTCTTCTGAAAGAGAGCCATCATTAGGGTCTTGGTTGTTATCCTTCCCACAGATCAGATGCTGCTAGCATAATATATCTGAATAATGCACAAATAGAAATGGTTCAAAGACATTTAAACACCCACTATTGGAGAAGGACTTCAAGATTAAAGACATAATACATTTAAACACAATGCTGTTTCTGTAGTTGAGGTGTTATCAGAGCCTCCTGATGTGGCTTGTATTGCATTAACAAACAGAGCTTTGGAAGATCACATGAATAGGCATAGCACAGCTGGTAGAATAGCAGTGGCCCTGATTTGGATGAGTTGCATTCAGTGATGCAGGGAGGGGGCAAAAGTGGATCAATGCCACTTTTCATCCCAACCCAATCCTCTGGGCTGCCTGGGGCCAATTTGTTCCCTTGCTAGCAAGGTCTGCTGCACCAACTGAGGACTGTAAGGCTGCAGTTGCGCTCTGGAAACACTGCCTCCTCTGACGACATCCCTAGCCTATCCCCTGATGGTTGGTGGGGTGTGTTAAACAGTGGCCAGGAAAGGGAAGCCAAGCTGCCCCTAAGCAACATGATGATTTCCCCATGTCAGGGGAAATTCACAGCTGCCAAATTGGGTTAGTCTTTACCACTTTATTATCCCTTTCTACCACCAGAATAGTTAAAAGGGATTGTACCAGGGCTGAGGATCTGACAAGTGCCAGACATTCCGGTCAGGCTAATTAATCATAACTCAGCAGCAGCACTGAAATGTGAGAGTCTGGAAAAAATGGGCTCTTCCTTCAAGAAAAGATAAAAGGCAAAGCCAACTGATCATTACAATGCTGGAAAGGACTTTCTCTAAGGGGCTGGATGAAGTTGCCATGATTTTGTACAAGGGGTGTGTTCAGCAGCTGGCTGACTGCTTGTAGAAATAGATCTGATCTCTTTTGCTTTTTAAGGATGATTTTCACTTCCACATTTTACCAACATTCTTGTGCTGTATGGCGGATGCATGTGATAAGAGGGCTAGAAAAATTGTTTTGAAAATATGTTTTCGGCTTGAATAAATTCGGTCCCTTTGAAGGCCAGTTGGCACCACTAACCGCCCATAGTTTAGAAAAGAGGAAGTCAGGCTTAGGAACAGACCAATTGTAGTCTATTTAAAAAAGGAAAAATTAAACTGATGTGCTTTGGGTGTGTCACAGATCCACAGGTCCGGTGCTCTTGCACAGCTCTGGAATTGTCCCCTGGGAGGACCCTTTCAGTGTGTCAACCCTCTTAGGGTCACACTATCTCATTGGGTTAAGCCCCTTGGCTTCACCACCTCCTGCGACCAAACTTTGGAGCCTTCAGCATCCGTGCTTCATGCCATGAGTTCCCTTCAGCACATCTGCTTGAACTGGACATCTGAGAGAGACTTACACACCCAAAGGGAACAATGCACCCCTGAGTCTGGAGTGACTCTCAGCCAGCCTTGTAAAAGCAGGAGGGTTTATTAGATGTCTGGAACATAGCGTAGAAAGTCCTTAGTTAACATAGAGAATGAAAAGTTACAGCAAAATCCATCTGGGTCGGTCCAGAGCTCTCTCTGACCCCTCTGTAGGCCCAGTCCAGAAACTTCTCCTCCCTCCAACAGCCCACACTTCACAACCCTCAGGGGCCCCTCCTTAGTCCTTTGTTCTTGTTCCCGGGAAACCTGGTCACCTGGCCATCCTCTTTAGCTCTTTGTACTCCACCTGGTCGCACCTGGCTTGCTTCCTGTGGAGGGTGGGCCATCCATGGTTGTTAGTTGCTAGGTACGAAATGTCTGGGTAATTGGCATGGACTTTATCTTCTGGGACTTTCCATGGGCATGGACCCCAGGCCCTAGACAGCTAAGCATCAGTCACCCCTGGATCTCTGGGTCTCTGCAAAGAGTAAGCAACCTTTTCCCCACACCTACTTAACTATGCACCACATCAGGGAAACTGACACACACACAATTTTCATCCAAAATATTATAAAAAGTTCCCACTCTGTCACAGGGGATACTCTAATCCCTTCCACTTCTCTAAGGAGAAGACACACTCCTTGCTGAGTTGCTTAATCCCTCAATTTCTACTGATCTCGTTGAGAGCTGTGTGTGCTCAGCACTGTGCAAGAGACACTCAGCAACTTACAGAGCTGTGTCATGGGCAGGGATGAGAGCAGCTGCAACAGCAGGAGAGAGCAGTAGAAGTTGCCTGAAGACACTGCTTCCAGTAGGAGAAATGGTAGTCCTAAAAAGATTTGCAGTGGAGGGGTACACCGGTTAATAGAAAGATAGCTGGCAAGACTGACTGGCCCAATGTGGTTCACAGGGAGGGTTGCTGGCCGACCCAGAATGTGAGAAAACTGAACCAACTGGGCCTAAACCCCATCCCACTTTACCTCCTAGTGAGCAGAGAAGGGGACATGCTGCATTCCATGTCCCACCACTTCCCACCACCTACTGTGTGCACACACATACAAATTCTACTAGGGTTAAAAATTAAAAAATTGTATATATAGCTACATCTACTTATGTGAAAATCAGAGGAACAGTGCTCCATTCCCTTTTTCCACCCTTTCACGTCATACAGTTGAAACAATCCTGTGCACCAAGGGCATTAGCAATGACCTGGAGAGCACTAGTTCATTTCCATGAGCCGTCCCTATTAGAATGTCCTGAAAATGAGGTTGTTTTCCAGACCCTAAACATTCCCACTTTCCGGCAGGTATAGGGCCCAGCATTTCCTTTGGCAGTGATGCTTTCAGTTGCATAGTCTATTGTTCAAAAGAGACTGGTTTTCCCTTTTGGCATGAATAGCATATCAAATGTGTGCTTAAATAAACTAAGAGCCCAGACTTATGTCCACGGAAGGGAATGAGACTTTTGCCATTCACATCAATAACTACTCCCCGCTCCCACTCACATGAATTCCCATGAATTAATTAATTTAAAAAAACCTTCCTAGGAGCTAATAAGATTTCACTGTAGCATGTCTGACCTTTCTGATATCATAGCAGCCTCCATTTATTGAGGTTTAATAACAGTGCAAAAGATACCATGATAAATGATTGTCTTAGTAATCACTGGTATTTAAGTAACAGTCAGTAACTGCTGTTAAAATTGTAATATATATAGCTAAATATATCTAAATTGAAGTTAACATTAAATTAATAGTGTTTATGCCCTCTGTATATCAATTTAGCTGCAAATAGAAGTACACTCTCTCCAGCAGACTCAGTCCTGCTCTTAAAGATGATGCAAATTTACGTATCACTCTGATTGGCCATTCGGAGCACATCCTGCCTCCTCTTCTGGTGTGGAAGGTTTTGAAGGCAGTGGAACCAGTGTGATTCTAGTGTGTGTGGAGAGGGGAGGGAAGATGCAGATACCCCGTACATGGGATCTGGACCAACTGCATACCATATGGTGCACACAGACGCTTCCTGCATCCCAGCATGGAGAGATTTTAGGGGTTAGGAGGGGGTAGAGAAGGGCTGGTCCTAAATGAAGTGGGTACACTTGACATAGTGGATAAGCATGGATGCAGCAGGTGCAGGGGCCAGTGTAGCTTTCAATCTGTGGCTGGAAATGGGTTCCAGTTTGTGTAGTCCAGTCCTTCTCCATCTACCCCGACGGGCCTTCCACAGCATATACTCCACTTACTAGACTTTGCACTATGTCTAGGATGTGGGCCTCTGTGCAGACAAGAGTATTCTGATAGAAGAGAAATTAATTGGCACCTGTGAATTACACAGAACGAATCACCTAACGGGGCACCACAATCCATGCCTGTGAAAGTAATGTTTACATTATGTTTTAATGTTTAAACTTCAATAATGTCCTTACAGAATGTGGACACACACACACACACACATATGCCCATAGAATAAAATCTTTGAGGAGCCAGCACCTGTAGGCCAGATCCTCAAATGGTATAAATCAGTGTTGCCAGTTTACACCAAATGAGGATTTGACCTCATTATGTTAAAGCAGGTATGAGCAATATGCAGTCAGAAGGAATGCTGGAGGTATTAAATCCTTGCCCACTGAAGAAAGCTTGATAAGTAATGACACGGTAAATTAATGCCTGAATTCATGGCTGAAGAAGGCAAAGTACCCTTTATAGATTTCCTGCATTTATTCTAAAGCATGTTCCAATGTCCTTCTTATCCTTGATATGTGGAATTTTTCCCTCCCCCAGAACTGAAGCTTGGAACTTTGCTGCTGACATTGTCTGTCATCATTACTGGGATCCACACTTCGGTGACTCAGAACCCAGGTAATTCAGTATCTTTTTTATACACTGTTATATTATGAAAAGAGATTTTGTTATCACTAATTTTCCCTTTAAAAATTCATCAGAAGCTTGAGAGTCTAGAGTTGGAACTCGTATGCATTCATGCCTCTATGTTCTGTAGGCTGAAGTTGAGTTTGGACAATGGCTATAGACACTAGATACTACAGTAATGGGCTCTATAGCAAACCCTAAGATGTGGGGCCAAGTTCAGAAGTGGAGATGCAAGTTAGTCGTTGTCAAGGGTGCAGTTCCAAACTGGGATTTAGTGGTGAAAAACTTAACAGCCCTGCAGCCCTTCCTCTCATGTGTAGTCCCAGTGAAGACTGGGGGGGGATCTGGAGCTCCACTGCTTGGCTCACAGCCTAATCACATACACCTAGGGGTACGTCTATACCCAGCCGCTAGTTCGGCGGCTGGCAATCGAACTTCTGGGTTCGACTTATCGTGTCTCGGCGAGAGGAGTACCACGGAGTCGACGGGGGAGCCTGCCTGCCGCGTGTGAACCGAGGTAAGATCAAACTAAGGTTCTTCGAACTTCAGCTACGTTATTCACGTAGCTGAAGTTGCGTACCTTAGTTCGATTTGGGGGGTTAGTGTAGACCAAGCCTAGGAAAGGTGAGTGCAAAAAAGCCACCAAATCAAAATTAGTACCATGCAAAGGGACCCTAAAAACGGTCACACACATGGGCCCAGGGGAATTCAGTTATATATCTATTGTAGGGTTTTATATTGCTAACACAGCATCTGAGACACCACAGCATCTGAGACCCAGATTTTCAAAGGTTTTTAGGCACTGCTCTGCTCAGAGTTGCAACACCTAATTGATTTAGGCTCCTAAGTCTCAGTTTCAAAACTGACGTAGGCTTTTAGAAGCCAAAATCCTCCCTGACTTGGCAAGATTGAGAAGGGTATGTGTGTGTGTGTGTGTATGTGTGTGTTTGTGTAAATATATATACACACATCCACAGCCAGATAACATATATCGATGAATAAGCATAGGAGGCTTTGATGGACTCCATTTATGTTAAAGCTGGATGGTGTGACAGGACAGAGAGAGCTTCTGCTCTTCAATCTGTGCGTACATGTGCACACAATCCAAGGGACTAGTTGACTGGTTTCCAGAATATAAACTGAAATCCCTCAATTATTTTGCCTGTGTATTTTGTCTATACTGCTGGAGGTTCTGGTGGAGGTACAGTTGTTACATGCACACCCTATTTCTTATTGGATGAGCACACTAATTCATACGCACAATCAGTATGATCATTTATAGTTCTTTGTGTAGGTCTATAGACTTCCAAGTGCTTTCTGTAGGTTGGACATTCCATAAGTGCTCTCTCAGGCAACTATTTTGTGCTGGCTCCCAAACCACAACTGAAATCTCCCTGTGATTTCTGTTTGTGGGGATAAAGGATAATCCTGGAGTGGCTAAATCACAGGGAATTAGGCAATCTGAATTTTATTTCCAGCCCGGTGACATAACAAAGTGCCAGAGGGTCCTAGTTGGGGCAGCTCCAGGCACCAGCGCAGCAAGCGTGTCCCTGGGGAGGCAAGCCGCGGGGGGTAGCCTGCTGGTCGCTGTGAGGGTGGCTTCGGTGGCAATTCAGCGGCGGGTATGCCAAGGGCGTGGGACCAGCAGATCACCCGCAGAAATGCCACCAAATCCGCGTGACCAGTGGACTGTCTGCAGGCATGCCGCCAAAGGCGGCCTGACTGCCATGCTTAGGGCAGCAAAAAACATAGAGCCGCCCCGGTCCTAGTGCAAGAACAGGATAGGGGACCCTTTCCTGATTCTTAAATCCAGCCCCCCTCACACTCCCAGAGGACACTGAAAGCAATCTGTGGCCCTAGGCAACACTTTAGTGTGCCATCCTCACACCACTCAAATATGGCCCGGCTGCTCCTCTCTCAGGACTGGTGGATGGCCAGGTCAAATCTGCTGGCCAGAAATCTGCTTCCATAGGAATCTGCCTAGCTTCCCTGTAGCTAGAGTGGCCTCAGACCACCCTCTCACCAGCTCCCCGACAGCTCCAATCCAGCTCCAGCCTAGTTTTCCTCCAGCTCCCTCACAGCCCTTCGACAGCCACTCTCATTTGGCCAGTCTCTTTAGCATGTCCCATTGTATTTCTAGGGCAAAGTTATTCCATGTTAACACCTTCTTGATTGTCTTGTAGCTCAGTGGTCCTCGAGCTTTTTTTTTGTGGGTCACTTGAAAATTGCTGTGGGTCTCGGCGGACCACTTAATGATCTTTCCAAATGTTGTTTGTATTGTTAGCTAATTATTGTAAAGCACTTTGGATAAAAGCGCTATATAAAAAAAACCTTAATAATCATTAATGTTTTTTGTTCTACAAATAAAAGCACACAACTCATATTTTAATATCAGTAGACTTACCTTTCTAATGTGATGGATGTGTCCTCTCTCCCCCACTGTGCCAGCCCCCGAGCTGGGGTTGGGAAGGAGGGGGGTCTCTCCCCCGCCACGCCAGCCCCCAAGCTGGGGAAAGTTGCCTCTTTCTCAGGCCACCACAGGCCA
Source organism: Trachemys scripta elegans (assembly GCF_013100865.1). Taxonomy (NCBI): domain Eukaryota; kingdom Metazoa; phylum Chordata; order Testudines; family Emydidae; genus Trachemys; species Trachemys scripta. The sequence continues at coordinate 75,313,615 of NC_048299.1, forward strand.
CCTGCATGTCCCAAATTGCCCACACCCCCTCTTCTCACCCCACTGCCTTCTCCCACCTACCCCCTATTCCCCACAAGGCCGCCACCTCACCTTACATGTGTGTCTTCTCCAGGGTCCAGGCACCTAATTAGTGAAACCACCTCTGCGCGACTCCATTAATTAGGTGGGTGGCCCTTCATTCTCTCGTGTGCGGTTGCCCAGGGGCGCACCTTAGAGGGAACTATCTGTGGACCACCTGAATGGAGCTCGCAGACCACTGGTGGTCCACAGACCACAGTTTGAGAACCTCTACTGTAGCTGCTTCCAAACAATGGCTGATTTAATACACACTGAGGGTTAGAGCTATAAACAAAGTTCATAAAATCAATCAGAATTCATAAATTGTTGTAGACGTGTTTGTCCCCGGATATTTGAGAACAAGGTGGGTGAGGTAGTATCTTTTATTGGACCAACTTCTGTTGATGAAAGAGACAACTTTTGAGCTCTTCTGTAAGCTCAAAAGCTTGTCTCTTTCACCAACAGAAGTTGGTCCAGTAAAAGATATTACCTCAGTCGCCTTGTCTCTAAGTTGTACATAGACAGATTTCCCCAAACAGTCATATCAATCAATGAGGGTACACTGGTGTAAGTGGGAATAAATCAGGGCCTCTATTTTGACTTTTCAACAACATGATAGGGGTTCGTACTTATTTCGTTTACTCAAAAAAACAAAATTGTAGAACCTTTTACTGAATTGAAGGCTGCAGCTTTACTCCCAGATCCCATTTCAAAAAAATGCTTTCCTAAAAGATGTGAGTGAGGCCAGATATCCCTGTGTAGATCTTTAACACCCTCTGACTTTGCCTTTTGTTAGGCTATATTTTTCTATATTCCATTGACTTCACTGGAGTTACTCCTGACTTACATTGATGCACAGATTAGAATTGGGGCCCAATTGTCCCTTCTGAGGAAACAATAAACCACTATTGGCTTCAATGAAAGTTACTCATATTTAGTGGTGGCTAACAATCTAGCTTGCACAAGCTAAGGATCGGGCTCATTATATAAAAAATATTATTGTATTTATTATCTCTAGATACAGTTGTTAAGAAAAGAAATACACTCCAAGGAAACTCTCTCTCACACATGCACATAATCCTCCCTCACAAATATTTATTCATTTCTTAGATCAATTTTATCACATTATCTGGCCTGCTAAAATAACCAAAATGGTATCACAAAAAAAAATCTAAACATAGAGTTTCCACCACCATTATTTTAAGTATCTTGTACACATTCTCTGACAGTTTGGTGATGTATTTTAATGTGTATTATTCAGCTTGTCCTTTTTAAGTTGCCAACATTGATTGAAAGCCAGTTGTGACACATCTTTTAGTTTAAAAACAAAAAAATCTGTTCTTAAAACTGATTTGCTAATTCATCACAGATATGGCCAAGGAGAAGACAATTAATATCGCATTCATCTTCCCTTCATTCCCACTGCAGTGTGTGAGGGTGATTCAGTTGCTGAAATTGTGTTTGAAGTGGATGAGAGTGTTTCAAAAGCAAACTTTGACAACATTTAAACATTCCTGCAAGATACAGTCTCCTCTCTTGCTGTGAAGGTAACTGCATAAGGACTGGCCTGGTGATGTATAGCAGTCAGCCAAAAGTGATATATTTCCTGAACACAGAAACAAATAAAACTGATATTCTGGAGAAAATAGAGAGCCTTTCTCCCGGGGCCAAAAAGGCCAACACCGTGCTACCACTAATGCTACAAGGAAAAGAGTCTTCTCTGAACGCACTGGAAATAGAAAGACCCAAAGGGTAGAACAAATAGCCATTCTGATCACCCACAGGCCCTCTGAAGACAACCTGCGTGGCATAGCTAGTCTCCTTAGGAGAGCCAGTGTGACTGTGTTCACCATAAGGATTGAAGGTGCTAATAACAACTAGTTAACATAGGTAGCATCCTATCCTCAACAACAGTATGTTAAGTATGACATGCGTCTGACGAAGTGGGTATTCACCCACAAATGCTTATACTCCAATACATCTGTTAGTCTTAAAGGTGCCACAGGACTCTCTGTTGCTTTTAACAGTATGTTACTAATCTACAGGCATTTTCTGACCTGCTAAATCAAAGCAAGATTTTTCAAAAGAAACTCTTGAATCAAATACAGAACAAACTCTTTGTCCGCATTGGAAGAAGAGAACTTCTCAAAACAGGCAAACTTTCCACGGTAACTGCACTTCTATTCTCCTTTAGGGGAAGGGTTTTAATTAGCAATAGTCTGAATCAGAACTCGGTATCCCAGATCTGATGGACTTTGAATCCAGACCCAGATCCACACTTCACACTTGGCCATTTTCTCTACAATGGACATTGGGGCAGTTCAGCTTTGGCATGAGACCTAGACCCAGACTTTATTTTTAACATATTGCCCATTTCATATTATTTAACTGAGATGACACAAAAATGTATATCCCCACTCTGCACTGGGATCTGTTAGCGCAGGTCCTTGGTGGCATCTCGCTGACTTCAGTGGGACCCTATGTGGATGTAAGAGTCCAAGCTAGGAGATACCAATACAAGATGAGTGCCTACATTATTTGATTTAGTTGGCTTAGTAGGTGGTTTTGAGTTTTTTTTTTTTTTTTTTTACCTTTTCTTGTGTATAATTATTTGTATATCCCCATAAATGGGCAGTGGATGTACAGAATCTATCTGGGAGCACTTCAATTTGTTTTTACATTACTGAAACATTTTACAGTGCCAACTTCCAAAACCAAATCATCCATTTTACTGGGACAAGCCCCAATCCTGCAAACAACTATGGACGTGCTTAACTTCAAACACGTGGGCAGTCCCACTGACTAAATGTATGGTGAGATGGGAATCTGGATTATAAAACTGGGTGAAACAATACAACAGCAGTTTTGGGATGTGAGAGGAGTTAGGCTTTAAATCTTGTTTCATTTAGAATGTACACTTTCTTTAAAAACCAATGTGAATGGGTCCATTGTTAACTCAATGCTGATGAGTGCCAAAGCATCTCCTTTATTACTGTGGCGGCAGTGGCATCAGATCCTCAATGGGGATTGAAGGCCTTTTGTTTGCAAGTCAGCACTGAAAATCTGAGCCGTTGGCCATCATCTGATTGATGAGCAGGAAAGATCGGCAGATGGCTTGGGTAAGATGAGGGATAGCATAAGAAGGATTATGTCCTGAATGGAGTAAGTTTTCTCCCAACTAGTCATTTTGTACTGCCATGTTCCTTAATTAAGGATTGTACAAATGCCCACAGTGCACTAGCTCTAGTCTCAGGTGGCAATCTGGTGATCTGGCTATTAACATTATTATTTGTGTAAGATTGCAAGTTGCCAACAACCCCATAAGGTGGGAAGAAAATGAATGCAGTGAAGATCAAGCTAACCCCTGCAGCAATATGCAGCGTGAAGCAGGAGTTTGTGATCAACAGGCACATATTAAGAGTACTATAGTCATATTGCTTGTTTGCCCTGCAAACTCCTGAATCCTTTTGGTAAACCGGGGAAACAAACAGGACACGTCCTTCCTGTGCATGTGTCCATACAGGCTGTGCAAAAGATCCTTCAATATCTCTCTACAATTAAAGGGAAACTGTCAAGGTAGAAAACAGCCAAATTCTGATCAGCTGTGTGGGTTTTTAATTTCTTTTTTCAAAGTACCACATTACTTTTCAAACAGTTCTTCACTCTTGTCATTGTTGTTGTTTGTTTTTAAACTGCAGCTAAAATATCTGTATAGTAGAGTTTCCCTTCATAAAATTTCCCAATCAAATTCCCACTGAAGACATTAACAGAGTCCCATAAATCCTAGAGTTTGGATCTGTGGAAGTAATAGATTTGGAGAACTCCAGTGATTGGTCAGTAGTGAAGCTTTATTGAACATTCACAGCAAATTTTCATGAAGAAAATTTCATGATAACTTTTTAGCATGCAGATTGATGGAGTGAGTAAGTAGAAGTGGCAAAAAAATCAGTATTTATTTGGTTTGGGGAATTTAGCTCACACCTTAAAATTTACATTTGTTGTTTGTCTCCTTTCTGATGAATTGAGAGACATATTCCTGCCTCAGTTATGTCCATTTATTTTTACTTTTAAAATGTGCAGCCTGCATTGTTTTATACCAATTTCTTCCTTCTGTAGCCTGCAGAGAAATCAAAGTTGACTTCATGTTTTTAGTGGACAGTTCTGGGAGCATAGGACCAGATAACTTTGTGAAAATGAAAAACGTCTTGAGAGAACTGGTGAACAAATCTGATACTGGCACAGAAAAAGTGCACATTGGGGTCGTCCAATTCAGTCACATAAACAAGCACCACATGATTTGGCCTAATGGATGATCTCTGCTCAGGAACTAGCTAAGCACAGACATGTCAGGGGTGTTGCAAATGGTGACTGAGATGCAGTGGCAGAGTTCTGAGGAAATGTAGAGCAGCAACATGATCTGCATAGGGGCCCATACTTCCAGTCCTGTGCTTGCATAAACACACACATTTTCTCTTGACATGGTTGATTAACTAGTTAGCCAGCAGCATCTCCAGTTCCTTGTCCATGGTCCTGTCTGTCTCGTGTGCCACAGGCCACTCGAAAGTTTATAGACCGGTGTCTCCGTTGCCTTGCACCTTGGGTAGTCATTGGCACCTGTGCAAAGTGATTATAAAATGCTCCCACTTGTGTAAGTGTGTAAAAATATTCTATTACACCCACTTGGCACTCACTACATAGGTGTAAATGACTATGTAAAGCACAAGATAGTGGAGAATCAGAATCATATTTCTTACATTCCTTAAAGCACATTCCTGCTTCACACAGAAATCCTGTACTTTTAGGTGCACTTTCTGTCCTGGTAGTCTGTACAGGTGTTTGAATTATTTGTTGCAAATAAATTATCTGATAAGTTTAGCCCTTTCAGATTAACTGAGCCAGGATGATGTTAAAGATCCAAAGTTTGTACTGATGTGTGATGTTGGTTGCTAAATCCACTATATAGAGTCCCACACGAAGCTATAGAGGAAATAAAACTTCTCAGCACTGCAACAATCAGACATCGATAGCTTTTCTGTCTTTTGTAGGCACTTTGTCACGGAACGTTATCTGCTCTCTCCTGTTCTTGTCTTCCAAGTTTCTTCTCTCCCCTTTTTTCTGATCTGTATAATGCTGTATATTGTTCCTTTATGGCATTCAGCATCTCAGGTGGATTATAAATATTTCCCAGGACTGTCAAGAGGTTTTACCACTTCTTTCCCATTCTTTGTCATCTCTCCGCAACTGTTTTCTCATTTAGCTTTTTTATTGAATCTCATTACATCCTCAGGTCCTCTCCAACATACTACGGAGTTGCTTAGGTTTCTCAAATGTGTCTCTAACAGTTACTTCACTATTTTGTACGCATTCTTCTGACCCATTATGCAGTGGAATTATCTCTCATAGCACATATAAGGAAATTATTTGGTATTCTCCACTCTCATTGACGAATCCTGATGCAACACAAAACTTCTTTAAATGATCTTTCTGACTTGCCCCCCATACTGATATATCACAAAATGAAAACTTTATAGGGACATGATATGAAACTCCATTGCCCTTAAGGAAACTTCTGATCCTTTACAAACTCTTTCCTTTTGCTCCAATACTTTTGAGGCAGCTTTTTTTCTCACTGCTCCTGTGGATCCCCACTCTCTTTCTGTTCTCTTTCTGGACCTTTTGCTGTAGCAGCTCTGGTTTTGACATGCAATCCATTGACTCACTAGAACCTCCATTTTACTTCCCCCCCGCCATCCCTGTGGGAAGAAGTTTATTTTTAGAGCAGATTGGGAAATTTCCATTGAAACAGTTTTCTGGTGAAAAATGCTGTTTTAACAAACTGAATTTTTTCTCAAAAATTTTATTTTGATGCAATTTTCTTTTGAAAAAAAAAATGGAAAAAACTTTCAAAAATGTCAATACATCCCACTTCAGCATTTTGGGAATGAAAAGTTTTGATTATTTTTTTAAGGCTGTTGAAGCATGAAGGGGCATATGAATATTTCGCATATCTAGCATGTGTACACCATGCAACGCCAGCTACAAAATTGTCTTGTGAATGCCTGTTCCCACTTTCAGGTGACTTGTAAATAAGAAGTGGGCAACATTATCTCCTGCAAAGGTAAGCAAACTTGTTTGTCTTAGTGATTGACTCAACAAGAAGTAGGACTGAGTGGACTTATAAGCTCTAAAGTTTTACATTGTTTTGTAAAAAAAAAAAAAATCTACATTTGTAAATTGCACTTTCATGATAAAGAGATTGAATTACAGTACTTGTATGAAATGAATTGAAAAACATGATTTCTTTTGTTTTTTACAGTGCACATCAGTGTAATCAAAAATAAAGTGAACACTATACACTTTGTATTCTGTGTTGCAATTGAAATTAATATATTTGAAAATGTAGAAAAACATCCAAATATATTTATAATACATTTAAATTGGTATTCTATTATTGTTTAACAGTGCGATTGAAACTGATTAATCGTGACTATATTTGTAATTGAGTTAATTTGCTTTGTGTTAATTGCATGCATTAACTGCAGTTAATTGATGGGCCTATAATAAGTCTTTAGTTAGTTTACTAAATTGGCTATCAGTGTTGTCTTTGGTGAGATCTGGAGTATATTTTTACTCGGGGTAACTGACTGGCCCTTTGGGGTTAAAAGTAACCTAATGTGATGGTTTTTGGTTTTAATAACCTTTCATCATAAAGTCCAGTTTGGATGGTAAAAAAGGGGCTGGAGAGCTAAGGGTACTGTGACTCCATGGTGAAGCTAGTATAGTAATCCAAGAGTGCACTTTTGTTAATGACTGGGTGAAATCTAATTATAGAATATACCACCAGTTTTGGATGTCTGCCCTATTTTCTGACAGTCTGCCCTGAGTTTTGCTCTCTCAGTTACAGCCACATACCAGGCAGCATGACAGGATCTGTAGTTGTTAGTCTGAAAACTATTAACTCTCTGATGTCATCTTTCTATTTAGCTTTACTCTAGAACAGTTAAAATAATTTTATTTTCTTTGCAGATAAGAATGGGGCTAGCGCTTTGCACCTTTGCAGCAGATTTCATCCAAGGTTTATAATACACTTTACAAAATTGAGGAAAATACTGTTACCTCACTTTATATATTGGAAGGCACAGAGGAGTTAAATGACTTACCTAGGGTTCACAGCAAGTCATGGGCAGAGTTGAAAATAGACCTTGCACTAACAATGACCTACCCTAATCAAGAGACATTACTCTTACGCTGTGAATATTTTGTTTCTTACAATAGGATGCTGATTTGAGTCTTGTGGAGTTGAGCCTCATTTCCATGCTGAGCCTTGGTATGTGATCCAGGCATCTTCAAAGAGGAACTCATGGTTCAAATAAAGCTAAATTACCATTCCTAAAAGAGTTGCAAGCACACTGCTGCATCAAATTTGGGTCAAAATGTAGACATTTTAAAAAAGTGTTTACAAAATCTGAGTCCAGAAGAAACAGTGAAAATATTTTAAATGAAGATTTAAACACCCTGTTGCAATTTTTGTAACCTAAATGTTGAAGCGTTATATTAGTGCTGGGGCATCAGACCTAGGAAGTGAAATTGTCTATAAACCCAACTATAAACAAAAGATGAACTGTCTACTCAAAGCTAAGAGAAATAGCATCTGTGATGAAAGTAAATAAGGTATTTAAATTCTTGCCTTTTAATATTATAGGATGGTAAGGACATTTTTAAAATGAATAATGTAATTATTATTAATATTTATACAGCGGCATAGATGTGCATGTCTTTTTGTAGATACAACAAAATTATATGGGTCAGATCCTTGAGTTCAGCCTTTGTGCACCTGATGCAGCTCAGGATGGGTGGCTTTAAGCCACTTTTGCTCTCCTAAAGTTCTGGGGCACCTGGCTGGTCCCATAAGATCATGCCAGGTACCCTGAAGGTTATACTTCAGCTATGTGTTCTTTCCTTTGGCCATGTTTGTTGTTTCTGGGCAGGAGGTGGGTAATATGGGAATTGCTACAGCTGCCTGGAGATTCCCCTATAAAAGGGAAATCTTCAAGTACACCTTCAAGTTGGATTTATTTGGCCCAGGATCTGCCCCATGATTTTTAACTGAAGAGTATCCCTTGAATATATCAAATGTTTACACGCATTTGACCTGACAGTGGAAAAGTTTTGCTCCTTGGTTTAAAATACAACAACAACTTTTATTGGCCATAATTTCAACCTGCAGAGCACTGAGTTATTGATGTATTTATTGATTGCTACAAATCCTAGTTTCAGTCTGTGTTTGGATAATATATTTGCCTGTGCATGGATATTGTGCCCGTGTTTCAGATTCCTACTACTGGGCCCAGTTCTCACTTGCAGCAATTTTATACTGGTGTATTCCTTGTTGGAATTCTGGATTTACACCTGAGTAAGTGATATAAGAATCAGGCCAAGTGTGTTTGACGTTATTTTTCACAAATCAGAGACTGTTTAATTTCCTTTTACAGGGAGAACCTGGTGATCCTGGAGAGGGCAGAGAGGGCTACCTGGGCAACGAGGAGTGCAGGTCTGGGTTTTTATTTTCATGTTTATGTTTCATATTTTGGTTACAGAAGATAATGCTTTTTAATGTAGGGAAACTCATCTAGGGAGGAAGAAGTGTGACTCCAGACAAGTTTGGACATCTGAGTCAGTTGAGACCAAATATAAAATACATTTGTTGCACTTGATTCCCAGAGAAGGAAGACTTTAAACCAACTTGTTTCTGGGCTATTTCTTACCAACAGACAGACAAATTCTGCTCTCATTTACACTTAGGATAAATTTGGAATAGCTCATTAACATATGCGTGGAATTTTTCTGAATACACACAGGTGTGAATGAGAACAAAGAGGGGCCTAGGTCCTCTGGTGAGACCTGTTGTAAGAATACCCTTGCTGATACTAGTCCTTGGGCTGAACGCAATCCAAGATAGTCAATGGAGGATGGTCAGGTAGATCAGGTTTTGATTTTGATAAAACCAAAGCCCAAGTGCCTTGGATCAAGGTCCCATTTATCCCATTTGAGGGGTGGGATTAGATAGAGGTTTTGTCCTATCTCGAATAGTAGTTATTATTTAGGGCTAGATTTTTCCTGTGTGTGCTGTGAGGCGTGATGGTGCAGAGCCCTGCAGGGCAGTCAGAATCCCCAGGAGGGATTTTGGCTGACTCAGATTTCCTTCTTGGAATGCCCAGGTAGCACGCTCTGCTATGCTGGACTGTAAGCCTTGGAGACGGTGCAGGCTATATTCCTCTTTCCACACCTAGACAGCTCTGCTGGTTGATGCAGAGGTGATGTCAAAGCCAGGGTCTAGCACTCACCCTACCCCTCTGTGACCTCTTTCAAGGTCCCAGTTCCCATAGATGGCCGGCATTATACTCCCCATCAGAACTCTGGACAGGTCCTACTGAGGAGCACCAGGTGTGTATGTTGAGGGGAGTTCCTTGCACCCCTACATTAGGTTGTCTGTAATTTCTGCCCTCCTGTGCTCTTGGGTTGCTGCACTGGCAACTAACATAAAATAGAAACAATAATAAAGGACAACACACTCAGAAAAGGCAGGTGATTTAACTAAAACAATCTATTCATAGGGAGAAGCTGGCGCTGCTGGATATGGTGGACCAGGAAATAAAGGAGCAGAGGTAAACAGGAAAAAGGAACCATCAGTGAAAACTAACTTCTTTACCTATTTTAGATTTTTTTTTACAGAAAAAGTGAAAGCTGAAAAAATAGTAAACAAGGTGTCCTAGATATTTAGCCTTAATTCTAAAGAACCCCCACATCCTCTTGTCTTTTATCATCTTCCCTCATTCAACCTAATTCAGGCCCCAATCCTGAAATCTGCTCTGTGTGCAGACCCTGACCCCACATGAAGTCAGTGGGGTTTGGCATTGGTTCAGGGTCTGTCCATGTAGTTCTCACTGCAGGACTGGGGCCTTAGACTGTACGCTCCTGGAGGCAGGGGTCTGTCATTTTACTTGTTTGTGAAGCACCAGACATACATATGGCATTGTATAAATAATACAAATAAACCCTTTTGCTAAGAGTAAGATGTAAGACATTGGTAAGTATTGCTGTTTATTTCACTAGCATCCACCATGTGCTAGGCACTGTGAACACACACTCAAGAACGGACTGTCCCTGTCCTCAAAAGCATCCACTCTAAGAAGCCAAACTATATGTGAAGGGTGGAGGAAATTGCTACAACAATTTTTATATACACTTTGATATTAAGTAAAAAAAGAGCTGCTATGCCTGACTGCCCGTCAGTGTTTACAAATCCCCATTGGAAAGAGGAAAATACTTTTCTGTCTCATTGAAGCTGATAGAATAGTTACACTTATTCAAAACATGCTTTTAATATTTCCATGTGCTAGTGTCAGTCCCCCGTTGCTCCCAGCACATTGGCAGATGCACTGTTTTTATTGGGTTCTGTGATTCAGAAAAACCAAAGATAAATAGGGTCAATAACCTGAAGAGAAACACCAGAAAGACATTTGACAACTGTGTCTGTTCTTCTGTAAATTACAGGGACAAGAAGAGGAGGGAGATTTTGGACTGAAAGGTATCTGACTTCACATTAGTGTTGTTACTTTCAAATGAATGGGCTTATGTATCCTACTCTGTTACATGCTCATGTAACTGCAGTTAACAAAATTATACTAGTTTACCCCTAGTGTAAATCTGGTTCAATAGCTCTTTAAAGATGGAAACAAATTTCAAGGGCAGATTTTGGATGACAGACCCCTTCCTTATATTGTATGAGAAGAATACAAAGAGATATTGTAAAAATAGGAATCATCCTTCTTTGTTCATCCACGTTAGCAGAGCAAAAGGGGAAGCTTTTGAGCATGATGCACTTATTACCTGTCATTCTAAAGGGAGCTGGCATCCTTGCCTTCCCCCATCCTGCCCTCCAACACTAGGGACAGAGGGACTAGAAGTGGGACATGGTTTGCCAGAGGGAATCGTGTGGTGATGGCTGCTGGGGGAAGAGGAGGACATAGAATGGGGGACAAGCCATGGGATACCATATTGAAATTATCTGTGGGGGACTATCCATTAATTGTTAAACCCAACATCTCCACCAACATACTCACCTTAATGACCTTGCCCCTTATCCAGTAACGTAAGGGAGCTTTGAACTTCAAAGTCCACATTGGCCATGTAAACACTATTATCATCATCATCACCAGGCAGTTTGTTTTACTCTTTCCCCTATATCCTGATGGCTGGCGCATAGGTGGGCGGAGCGATGGCTTCTCCCACTTCCCAGTCTTCTAACCAATTTGCTTACAGGAGGGAGCATGGGGTGTGCAGCCTCTGCTCCCCCTCACAGCCCAGTACCTTGAGCCACAGTCCAGGCAGCATTAACATGGTGTGGCCATGTTAAACCAGGGGCATAATCTAGCCTTTTATTGTTATAATATAGACCTTTAGAGAGAATTTAGAGAATTTATCATATAAAAAGTCCAAAATATTCAGATTTTTGGAAGTCAGGAAACAGAAATCTGACCGAGTGCTTAACTCTGCAACCACAATAGTCTGTTAACATCAAGTTTTACCAGGAAAATATGTAAAACCAGAATCAATCAATAGAAAAACTGTGATTGGTAATTATAATATAAAATATCACAAGTTGTTATTCCTTTTTGTTTTCTGTATTTGATTCTGTTGCCACTTTACATTCAAGTGGGTGAATCAAATTCCAGACTAAATCTGGGTGTCTTAATCAAGTAAACAGATGTTTGTCATACAACAGCAATTTTGCCAGAATTAGTGTAATACAACATTCCACTCGGTATTCTGTAATTCATAGATTTTTCTGGCATGTAAATGCCAAAATCTAGCCAGGAGAATTCTTTGCTGACTTTTTCAATTTTTTAGTAATGCAAATAAAAAAAATCATTTTGATGGAAAATGTCCAACTAGCTCTAAAAGTAATTACAATGCTGGGTCAACATTCAAATAAATGAATGGAGGATTTGAGCTACAAAATTCAGACCAGAAGCTGGGGTTAGCCGAGAGCAGAGATAGAGACCAGCTGTAAAATGTGGATCGCTATCTGGGGTTCAGTTCTGAACCTGTCCCCTGACCTCCCCTTCAAAGTTCAGAGATGTTCAGATGTACAGTAGCTCAATAGGCCCACAAACAGTAGATATAAAAATTAAATCTTGTCCCTTAGCTAGGAAGCCACCCAGGGACAGTAGAAGTGTGGGAGTTGCTGCTAGCAGAAAAGAAGTTATTGGGTAAGAAATTTCTCAATTTGTAGCCCAGTGTCTCCCACAACGCTGATGTGTGTATATGAAGTAGCGAGGCATCAACAGAAGTAGGGAGGGCTAAAGAAGCAGAATGAGATAAGGAAAATTTCCCATCCTGAAACTAACTGCCAAAATGGCAAGCTATTTCTGGATTGCTACATACTGCACCTTCCTCCCAACAGAGGCCTCTGTAATCCCCCAGACAGTATTTAATAAAAGTGTTAATAGAGGACTCTGTTGCTACCCTACAGATCTCTTAAGTGGAAAAGAGACAAACAAGGAGCTCTATCTTCTTGTTGATTCGTTGTGCTTCATATATACACCCCACCTCGATACAACGCTGTCCTTGGGAGCCAAAAATCTTACCGCGTTATAGGTGAAACTGCGTTATAGATTCATAGATTCATAGATTCTAGGACTGGAAGGGACCTCGAGAGGTCATTGAGTCCAGTCCCCTGCCCGCATGGCAAGACCAAATACTATCTAGACCATCCCTGATAGACATTTATCTAACCTATCTTAAATATCTCCAGAGATGGAGATTCCACAACCTCCCTAGGCAACTTGCTTTGATCTGCCGGAGTGCGCAGCCCTGCCCCCCCGGAGCACTGCTTTACCGCGTTGTATCCAAATTCGTGTTATATCGGGTCGCGTTAAATCAGAGTAGCGGTGTATATAGATATAGATATACATTATATTTAGTGCTCTATGAACATCCAGATGATAACACCTCTTTTCTGTAGGATGTTGTGGCTTTGGACATAATGACAGGATGATGACCTCCTGTGAGGAATGGAGACATGAGTTTGCCTTTGACAAGAAAGATTCTGGGGTTGGTAACACTATTTTGTCATCATGAAACACAATGAAGTTCTTGCATGGATAAAGCTGCCAACCCTCAGACTCATCTAGCAGACGTGATAGCTGTCAAGAAACAGGTATTGATGATATGTAGAATGGGATGACCAATATCAGTGGTTCAATGGGGGAGGATGGTTCAGGCTTTCAGCCCCAGTGGTAGGGGTAGGTCCCATTGAGAAAAGATTGGTCTGACCACAGGTCTAGGCAGTCTGAGTGCTCTGAGAAATCTAGATACGTGAGGATGCTCTGCCAAGGAACCCACAGACTCTGCATGAAGAGGAATACTCCTCAGATTGCTTATATTTCCCCTTTATTATTTTTTTTCAATTGGGTGGGAAGGAATCTTTTCATCTATTTTTGCAGGCTGTGCCTGGATGGCTGCTCTTGAGGCTCTATCTCATACCTTGAGTTCCTCTGGATATATCTCCCTACATGTCCTCCCCATCATGGTTCCCTACGTCCAGCCTGGGGGAATGTGGTCTTATTGCCAGAGTCCCTGAATTTGTGCTGAGAAGAAGGGGAAGCTGTGTAGGAGCTTTGTTTCTTTCTGAAGGGAATTGAGGACCCACTTCAGTTTCTTGGGGGACAGAGAGGACATGGTGCCCCTTAAGGGTTTTTTCTTTTTGGTCCAGGTCTCCCCAGGGACTTGATCACCAGAACTGGCCAGATGGTGTCCTCCTCAGCCTTGAATTCTCTCATTGATATGCTCTGCATCTCCTGATCGGGTTTTTCTGTGTTGGAGTTGCAACTCCTTAGGGAAGGAGGGACCTGGCATGCCTATCTGACTAAATCCCTTATTTTGGCAGTGCAAGGTTTAGCTGGCTGTGAACATGCAGGGCTTAATTCATCCTCTGAAGAGCTTGTAAATGCTGCCTTATATGGGACATCACTTTGATTTAGCGCGCCGTTGGCAGTACAGCTCTGCCATGCCTGAGATGGGTCAGAGAGTCCAGCAGAGAGGTGCTGTTGTGCCAGATCTGGGTGGCTTACACAACCACACTGCTCTTTACCCAATCTGGCAGGGAGGGGAAGGCAAAAGGGAGAGTAAAAGTTGCTTGCTTCTACCTGAAAAGCTGGCAAAGAAATGGACCAGCGCAAAGTGAGCTGTTACTGAACTGCTGGAGGCAGAAGGGAGCAAGACCAGCAGGAGCTGTGTCACAGCACTGAACTTCTGTCAAACTGCAGACAGGAAGGGAATAGCCCATATGTATCAGAATATGAGATGCTGGCCTGCAGAAACTGTAAGTATGCCTTCAATAAGTGTTTGTATCTTTAAAAAAGACATCATTTACAGTGGCTGAATCAAGGAATACATTAGAGGAAGGTACTTTGGGGGGAAAATAGTATGAAAATTATGTAGCAGAATTGGCTGTTGCCAACTGCCAACATGTTCTGAAGACAGTGGGATTGCACAATGTATCCTAGGACACTGCTCTTTGGTTTGCTGAACCTCTGTACTGGGAGTGATGTGTGAGGCTGAAAGGACCCAGCTTGACTGTTAGAGCCGAGGGTGAATTTGCCGAGCTGATCGTTACAAAAATATTTGAAAACTGAGGAAAATCTGATACGGAAGTCAGTAAGGTACAGTGCGTATGTGACCCCACAGTATTTTTTGCAAAGTCACTTTTTGAGGTAGAATTACAGCCTAAGTACAGTTGGTCAAAATTTGGACATTCTGTTCCATGGGAAATTTTGACACTTTAAGAAACTTTAAAAAATAAATAAAATCTTTCTGAATCATAACAAAGTCAAAACTTTGTAATTTCCTGAAAAATGACATAAAATAATTAATTTCAGATGAATCAGAATGTTTTATTTTGACTTTTTTATTTTTGTTTTTTATATTTCACATTTAATTTTATATTAAAATTCAGGTTTAATAATTTAAATTGTAATATAAAATGTATTAGAAAATTAATTACCAGTTTTATATTACAATGTTTTCATTAATTGATTTGGTAATTGGTATTTTAATTGATATGATATAAGGATTATTTTAAAAACAAAGTAATTTTGAAATGAAAAATTGAAATATTCTGTTCCAATAAGGTCAAAACACTACTTTTCATTTTTTTAACTTAATGAAAATATCATTGAAATCAACACTGCAAACCCCTCCTCCCAACCCCCAGCCAGAGCCTTCATCCCTCCCCACACCCTAAATCTCTGCCCCAGCCGTGAGTCCCCTCTTGCACCATGAACCCCTCATCTCCGGCCCAACCCCACAGCCCTCACCCCTCCACCCAAACCCTCTGCCTGAGCCCGTCCCACACCCCAAAACCCTCATCACCAGCCCCATCCCAGATCCCTCACATTATTTTAAAATATATATATCGGCTTACAAGGCAAGTGTAGGGGGGCAGGATTGGACCCGTTCTGGGCACCACCAAAAATTATACAAACCTGCCACCCCTGGTCAGAATGACATAGATGGCACTACTTGCCTGAGTTAAGTAACCAGGCTGTGACGCCTTATATCACTTATATTACATAGCGTTCTAAAAATTAACTTTCATTTTAGTTATTCTATGGTACAGTTTCTGAAGAAATCGTTCTTTTTGGCCTCATTTGCTGAAAAGGAGAAATGTCAGTGGGGATTTCATAGCTTTAGCATTCTGACTTTTTATCTCTCTATAAAAATATATCTACAATAACATGATTTCTGTATCCAGTTATGAATTTCTTAGGAAATTATGTAAGCTTGTGAAAAGAAGGGCTGGAATCCAATTACACAAAAGTAATGAAGAAATTCTTAGGAAACAGTCGTTTTAACAAAGGCATGCAGAAAAAAACAAGCAATAACTGCAGCATTTGGTTTTAGAGTAAATCAGGAAATAGGTAGTTGAGTGATACGTGGAAGGGTTCTACATTAAATATATCCAAATCCATGTTTCTGCTATACCAGTGTTGGCCTAAAATAAAAATAGACTGTAGGAATAATAATAGTACCCTCAAGTTTTTATGTAGCACTGAAGGAAGTGTGCTTGACGTTCTAAAGTATGACCCTTTTTCCCATCCACCCCATTACAATTAAAAACTAGTTTGTGTTATTCTGAATTTTTGGAAGCAATGTCTCCTGATTTTTTTGGCCAGCAATACACCTCTACCCCGATATAATGCTGTCCTTGGGAGCCAAAAAATCTTACTGCGTTATAAGTGAAACCGCATTATATCGAACTTGCTTTGATCCGCTGGAGTGCGTAGTCCTGCCTCCTCCCCGAGTGCTGCTTTACTGTGTTATATCAAAATTCGTATTATATCGGGTCACATTATATCAAGGTAGAGGTGTATCTCTATCCATTACCTTCAGATCTTTATGTAAATATTTACGACCATCATATACCACCGTTCTCTCTCAGCACCAAACTGGTCCTCACCCAACCCTAATTATCCTAATTAAATTGTTACTGACTCTGGTGACACTCACAGAACAAATTCGGACCTGCTTTACTCTCACTCTAGATCATAAGCCTTTTGTGTATCCATAACGTAAACATTTGTCTTTCTTTTCTACCGTTTCTACAAATAGGAGCTATTTTGTTAAGTTGTCAAACAGTTGGAAAGGGTCTCAGGCTAAAAATGTCATCTTTAAATGTAGTGGGCCATATTTATCCAGGACATAACTGAAGTACATGGAAGTCTGTCCGGATGAATTTGGCCCGCTATATTTTGGTTTGGCTTGTATTTGTAATACACAGCTTGTAAGGCGATTAGATAACAAATGTGTCTGGGACAGAGATTATCAAACCGAATTGAGACTGAGCATGAGACTGTATCAGGTGTAATATGTTGTATGTTTTCCTGTGAAAACACTCAAGGGTGTTTTTCCCCACTAGCAATGGATTATTCCATCCTACTCATGCTATCCCCTGCTATCGTCTCTGCTGCAGCTGTTATAGAAATCTAGTTACAGTGTAGGCCTCTTGTGGCTGTTAGAATCCAGCAGTGTCTGACCTGCAGTCTCTTGAAGAATTTATTCTCCTCTAAAAAGATCTTTGTCCAGTTGGACTTAATAAAGATACTGACTAATTCAGCAAATCTCTTATGTAACCCTTCTGTTAGTCGAGTTGGCAGCAACAAGGGCCGGTTCAGTGTCTAGGGGTTCCTTTTCAACAATACAATACAAATCGGCTCCAGCCCCCACCCAGTGATCAGGGACAATTACATACCACTCCCTGGGCGCCTCTAAGAGACAATACTTCCCCTCTCGCAAGCACAGAGTCTGAGTGTAGCAAAAAAACTTTTAATAAGAGGAAGGAAATAAAGCAGCATTAATTTGGGAAACCACCGCAAACAGGGTATATAAACATAAATAATGAGCAAAAGACCCACCACCAAGTAAGTTGGGCAGTGTCCTTTTCCCCTCAGATTCTTAAGTCCATTAACCCAGAAGTCCCTTTAACCTGACCATCCCTTCTCTGCACCAGGGCCGGCTCCAGGCACCAGGCAACCAAGCACGTGCTTGGGGCAGCACCTGGTAAGGGGCGGCCAATCTTGGGGTGGTGGGGGGCAGCACGGCGTGACGCTTGGCCGGGGGGGGGGGTCCCGCGGCACAGCGCTCAGTGGAGGGTGTTCGGCGGCGCAGCACTCCGCGGGGAGGGTGTTCAGCAGCGCGGCGCTCGGCGGGGGGTGTATGATGGTGCTCCGTATGTGGGGGGAGTTTGGCAGTGCGGCACTCCGGCAGGGGGTGTTTGGCGGTGCAGCACTCGGCGGAGGACGGGGGGATGGATATTCGGCGGCGTGGCACTCGGCGGGGGGTGTTTGGCGGTGCTCCACGTGGGGGGGGCTTCAGCAGTGTGGCGCTCTGTGAGGGGTAGAGGTGTTCGGCGCTGCCAAACCCCCCCCCACCGAGTGCTGCACTGCCGAACACCCCTGCCCCCTGCCAAGCACCACACTGCTGAAACCCCCTCTGAGCACCGCGCCGCCGAACACCCCCACCCCCCACAGAGCGCCCCACGCCCGACCCCCCCCCCCCCCCCCCCGCCCCCGCCCCCCCCCCCCCCCT